>NC_051848.1:22690605-22741978 GCF_002237135.1 Teleopsis dalmanni
AAATGTGTATAGAAACAAGTACAGACTATCCCAGGCACCAGTGGTCATACTGATCGACCGAACCGACACAGTCATGACGACCGTAAAGCCGATAACCGAGCACCACTGCCAAAACCATTTTGAACATTTATAACCACAGAAACATTCTTGGATACGATACAGTTCATCGAATCTTGTTGAAGGGTTAAGGTAAATGTGATATATACGCATACTTCGTGCTTCATACTCTAACGAAATTTTAGTAGAGCTGCAAAGTTCAGCATTACAAATGTACATATATCGAAAATATCAACAAAAAAATAAACATCAAATATATAAACCACTTACCCTGAGGTTTCTAAAACAAGCCGAAAGCAAAATATCTGAGTACGTTATGAAAATCAGCTGAACTTCGAAAGAAGAAAGAGTAGCGAGAAAATTACATCCTCAGAAGAGCAAACTAAAGACAATACAAACCGTTTTTATTCCATTAAAACAGAATTGTTAACAATAAACTCCTAGAGGTCTATCAGTGAACCCAAAATTTTAACTGGAAGTTGTACAAGGACTGTAGGCCAGAATCCGACGAATTCCAGTGAAAAATCAAAATAGGTTGGTGTTTTAAACGATACTGCTCTTGACCAAAAAAAAACAAGATAACATTTTCAAAGACTATCCAACGTGTTCACTTGACTGAACTGACATTTCGAATTATCAAAAAAGGGTAGACCAATAAAAAAAATTTCCGAAAATACATTAAACTTCTCAAGTGATATGTTGACTCCAAAAAAAAAACTATTCTGAATGAACAAAAATAAAATCCTAATATTTCCTAATATTTGTTATATTTTCAGTCTTATCAAATGTAGCACAAACTGTGTACTAGATTATATAGGTTCTTCAAAATCTATTTATTTTCAGCAATACTTAAAAATTATGCTTGCTTTGCATGAACTATAGTTGGTAGTATATTCTATTGATAACATTATTGGAATATTCCAAATTCTAATATTGGAAATAATAGATATGGGACCTGAGCTTCCATTAAGAACCGAAATAACTAAAAAGTAAAATGACTTTCACTTAACAAAATACGAGTATAGTATGAAGTTTTTGACTTCCAATGCATTTTACGTGGTTTTTCTTTTTTTATTTTTTATTTAATTTTTAGAAGATTATCTTCATAAGTTCCGAATACAGAAAATTTCAAGTGCAACCACACATGGAAACGGGCTTATTGCTATTAGGAACGATGTATGGTCATACATATGCACATATCCCGTATTGTCGTCGCCATCTACCTACCAACACTGGATTCGTGTGATTTATTGTTTTCTTAAGTCAAGAATTAACCGGCAAAGTCATAAATAAAAATTATTGTATTTTTGGAATTTAATTTAATAAAGGATTTTTGAGAAACTACAATTTTTTGGAGTGCATACTAGGTCCGGATATGTTTCATACCAATGACGTCAATTTACTCAGAATATACTACAATCAACAAAATAATTATATAAATATTTAATTTTTTTAAGTTTTGTATCAAATCTATTAAGTTTTAAAAGGTCTTAGAAAGACTAGAGGAAAATTTTTAAGAGAACACATAACCTTAATTAACGTTTGGTTGCCTGTAGAAATAAATATGTTCTGTGTTTGGGTCTTATGAAAATTTGTCTTTGTATTTTTTGCAGAATAGAAATTTATAAGCTTTGTGGTATGATTGAACATCTTTCTGTAATATTCTTAAAGTCAAAGAAAACGGAACCGAACCATCTATGTGAAATTTGGCTAGTGAATTATTTTAATGAAGCTATAAGTGTATATATCCACTTCTGATAAATTTCTTTTGGTATGATATATTAAAGCTGCCACAACAGAATGCACCTATGAAATCAACGATATTATTTTGATCAGTTGACAAAAAAAATTTCGTCAATTTACGTATATTAAAGTCATAAGCACATCACATAGAAATTCGTTAACCTTATTGTGCGATGCCTATAAATCGATAACAGCAATGAAACAAATCATCTTTTACGATCACTACGCAGCCTTCTTATTTCTAAAGAAGAATGTTTGAATATATTTTGGTCACTTTTTAGTAATAGCAGAAAACACAGTAAAGATCACATTTGACTGCCAGAAATCGAAATTAAGATAGCCAAGCTACAATTTATGAAAATAAAAGTCCTTTTAAGAAAGGCTGGGATTAAAGAGATAAAACTCATAGTAGGTTCGACAGATCTCTGCTTTAAGGTACCCGTACTAAAAATTAAGAATATATTTTATCACAATTCAGGGGTATTCGAAATAGCAGTATGGTCATCAAGGAATTGAATTTTTGAAAGTGAAAATTCGTTCATTATCTACTTTACTATCGGAAGTCAGATATCTAATCATTGGGCATATTTAATTATCGTGTTTGAGCGATATATACCTTAAGGCTGGATTAATTTCAAAGGCAAATCTGTTTACCGGGCTCCGCATATATTGCCTAATACTTTTCGTTTCTTTAAGTCTCTTATTGTAAAATATATCCCGTAAAGTCCACATCTACACCGCATCTAATTATTTTCAATATACATCTTACATCAAACTCTGTCTAAAATCAGGGACAGTGTGAAAGATACTAAAATGTAGTGTACTCATAATTGTCGTTAAGTTCACTGATAAATATGAATACACATGATCTTCTTAATCCACGAATTTTTTTGTTTATATAAATATTAAGTCTTCTTCTTTTTAAATTACTTATTTTCAGAGTTCCAAAATATATAAAACAACACAAATACAACAACATATGAATATGCCGGCTGGCTTACAGTCGGATGGACTAAAATACTCCGAAAAGTGTACCGAATTTTTAACTACGTACATATATTTATGTATGTTGGCACACTCTCTTCTGAGCTGTCTCTTCTTCTTACACTTTTTTCACTTTTTTAAGCTTTTTTAGAGGTCAGGGGTTAAAATGTGGGAGTCACGATTATTTTTCTTGTCTTTTATTTTACTTCTTGTCTTTCTCAATTTTTTTTTGTAATTTCTTTATGTTTCTTTTCTTTCTGCTTTGCGGAGTTTTGTATTTGATTTCAAATGAAATGAAGTTACCAAATATAAATGCAAGTACCGTTGCGTTGTAAAGGTTATTACTATTGCACTGGACATCCAAACAAACGTCCAAATCACAGTCGGATTTAGTTAGTCTGCTGTTTTACATTCCAACATTCCGATCGAGAGCAACAGTTAAGACAGTTAACGACGACCTGATACCCCAAGAAAGCTACATTTGCGCATGCGCTTTACACTGCCGCACTACCTCACTGTCCTCTTCGTTAGGCCAAGCCAAGATCAGCTTCAGTTTTGGCTGAATTGAAATTGGAGTTGAAGCTCGAGTTGAAGCTGGACTCAAGCGGTTTAACTTAGTTATGCTGACTGACTGACTTTTATCAATAAATAATTTAGCCATTATTATTATTACAATTTCTTTATAATGTTTTCTACATTCGAATTGCTTCGAATTGTTAACATTTCATTTTATTTTTATTTGTATTTTATTCCTTTTTTGGGGGACTCATGTTAAAATTCCAATTGCAGGTACACCACACCGGCAATAAAGGCATTCAAATATGTATTAAATTTTATTATCGAAATAATTGCATTGAACTCATTTATTAATATAGTTGAGATTTCAGATTTTTCGTATTGATTTTACAGATTTGTGTAACTGAAAATAATAAAATTTCACTAAACAAGCCAATATATTTGTCCTCTGAACACAGAGTCAATGGAGTTCAACGTTTCTGCCAAAGGTTAATCATGCCGTATTCCGCTGATCTATGCCAAAATTGCTGATTATGTTAATTTTAATGGAGCAGCATACATGGTGGCCACTTCATAGTCAAAGTGATTTAATAAGAAAAACGAAAAAGAATTATTTAACAATTTAAGTATGACGCTATCTTAGCCCTCAGCTCTCTTTAATTTTTGTTTTGAAACAGATTTTAGCAGTTTGGATAATTTTTACCATAAGATATTTTTAAACACATATAATTTTATTTATTTAAACATAACAGAGTAAACCAGAACTAAATTATTTAAAGATTTTTTATATATATACTATATATATACTATTTTTACTATATACTATTTTAAGCTATCAGCTCCGCATACATTTGATGTCAAACTGTGTAAGAATAAATTTTCATTTATTAGGACTTCCAAAAACTAAAAACCTAAATGAAATAACCAACACAGAAACTAGAAATCAATAATTATTTAAAAATCCAACTAATAGGAGATGTGCTGATGATAAATTGCACTTACAATGTACTGAAGATTTATTAATGATGCACTGCCTATATACCTACTTACTTAGTTGGCTATTACCGACGTAAGTCGTTCGTAACCACGTCTAGTAGCCTCCATCAGTCAGCTCGATCAGTTGCTTGCTGTCGCCAGTTGGTAGTACTGAACGCTCCCAAATTGTTGGTCACCTGGTCCTTCCACTGAAGATGCGGACGTTCTCTACCGCGTTTTCCACCTGCGTGTACCGAATCGAACAACTTTCTAATCGGAGCACTTTCTTCTAAATAGCACTGGCTATATGCTGACGATATACCGTAACTTATCGTAAACGTAAACTGGACTTACATGTATAAGTTTTTAATTTTGGCAAAAGAGTCGAAAAAAGTATCCATGTTCATTTAAGTTCCTATTTTCAGTTCAAGATTTTATATTTCATAATTAATAATAAGAATTAAAAATAAAATAAAACAAAGTATCTACATATAATCTACATTTAATCTACATATAATCTACATATAATAATCATGTAAACAAGATTTAATAATTTGAATTTCATATACTCTGAATCTGAATACTCTGAATTTTACATACATATACACATAAGTTTACTGGAATGCACTTATGTCAGCGCTTGATCCAATTCTCGAAACACTTTTTAGTATCAGGCCTCACTCAGCTACTAATAGGAAGAAATCGTTAAGTGCCAAATCCTGCGGCAGCTGTTAGTATTTGTATTGTTCTTAGTAAAAATTTTTATATCTCTATAGAGGAAGCTGTTTAAGGCTTCCTAAAAGTCTATGCTAACTTTTCTTTTTGTTTTTCTATACGAGTATCAGCTTTCTTCTCTTCATGAATTGTCAACCTAGGTGTGTCTTATTCACATCAATGAACGATTCCCTGTTAATTAATGATTTGATATTACATTTTTATTGGAAAGTTCCATCGAAAAGCATATTTCAAACGACATGGCATATCAGACATTAGTCTGATTCTCCCACAGGAGGTAAATAAAAGGTAAATAATTTATTTATCTTGTATTAACGTTATTACCCCAAACGCCTCTGCTGCTGCCAATTACTTTTATCACATTTATCGAAGACAGTAATTGAGCCATGTTCGAGTATGGTTATGCGATAGTTAACCGCATCTGTTAAGAAAATTAACAGAAGTATGAAGTTGTAGAAAATTACCGACACCAACTGCCGCTAATGATGACCTTTTTATTTGAGCACGACAACTTAAGGTCATAAACAATCAAAAAGCTAAATTGCAACATAAACGGCAACAGGAGCACATCTAAAGCGGCGAGTACGAGTACGAGTACGAGTAGCAAGTAACGAGTAGCAACTAGTGGCAGCGAAACTCCATTTGGTTGTTGGTAATAATAATTATTATTTCATTTCCTAAGTGCAACTCCCACTGACACTCTACCATTTAATAATTCGGCTAAATGCATCGCACTTTAAAGACTGAAAAATTATAAATTTGAACGAAAAACAGATAACACAGTGTTTCAGTGTTGCAAGGAGGGGAAACGGACAAGCGGAGAGCGGGCAAGGAGGGAGGAGGTGTTCGCTAGAAATATAGTACGAGTAAATATAGCGTGTTCATTTATTGCATGAAGCTGTGGAGAGAATTATGCGAAATTACTTCTTGTTTAACTGAGCTAACCATTCATTAGTTTGAACTTAGTTGCATCAAGACAAACAACAGACCATGAGTGGCTTTGCCTCAAAAATTGTGGCAAAGTAGCATCAGTCCCCGCGTGGCATCAGTGGAAGCGGTGTAGTGGAATTAGTGGAAGCGGTGGCAATATTTGCAAGTACAATATTGCGCAGGTTGCAATATCATCGCGTTTTATATTTTAAATAAGATTTGAACAACAGGATCAGCTTAAGTCAAATGCAATGATTTCATTATATATATATATATATGTATATATATATATTTATATATTTTTTTTTTACATGAGTAGGCAGGCAGTAGCATTAAAAGCGTAATTCAACTTAACTAAGTTTAAGACATTCAAGCGAGGCGTTTTAAAACTCATGTGAGATTTTTATCTCTAGTTAATCTTTGTTTTTACTATTTTTTTCTTTCTATTCCTTTTTTTTTTATTAGATAATACAAAGTAAGAAACTCTCTTGTTTATTTTTGATGCAGTTTTATTTTCCATATAATTTCTATTTCCTTTGTTTAATGCTTGTTAAGTTTTGCTGATCTTTCGCCGCTGCAGTGCCGCGCTTAGAGCTGCTTTGCGGAGCTGGAAGGTGTACGTCGTAAGTCATAACCAATAAAAACGCAATTTGTTAACCTTTTTTAAATCCTAAATAACATCATTTAGTAACTTTGCTAGAAGTTTTCACGGTAGTTTGGTAGTCGTGATGTCGGTTCTGTTTAAATCGATAAGCTGCTTTATTTGTTCATTAGCAATAAGAACATCAAGAAAACTGAGAACGTCTTCAAAAATTAAGGCTTCAAGGTGGTGAAGCAAAAAGTTCCGCTATTCTTTGTTTGCTTTATACTATAAAGTTTATAGTTAAAATTTACTTCGCTTTAAGAAAGAAGGAAAAACTTATATGCTCAGAATAACCTATAATAAGAATGCATACATATTGTTTATATATGTAATGTACATTTATTTGTATCAAAATATGCATATTAATTTAAAGATTTTTATGTCGTCCACTAAACATATTAAGTGCAATTCCATTTGGTAGAAAAACCATACCTAATCCCTAATTGTTCGCAATCGCTTATAACTTGTAGATTTATATGTATTTATTTGAACAAAAAATATCGGCTATACATTATTTGAAAAAATAATCCGAAATACATAGAAAATTGTATAGGTATAATAAAAGACGCCTAGTATCACACAAAATGGTGAAGCAACTATTTAAGAAAGCGATTACTTTAGTAGACTCACTAAGCGTAGACATTGCGATAACTGTTTACCATGTTTCCACTTGTATCATTTAGACAGTTTTGCTCATTACGACCAGTTTTGTGTATAATTTGCCATACAAAGAGCAAAATGTTAGTTCATTACAAATAAATCAACTGATTTAAAGCGAAAAATGTCGAATGCAACACTTAAAAATGAATTTCCCATAAGAAAAATCAACAAAATTTAAAATATTTGTCATGTGTTTTTTTTGTAAAATGTCAACTTACAACAAAAATTCTTTTTTATATTATAATTGATATTTTAAATTTTTGCCTAACAAATTTTTTCCTTGTGGCAATGCATTATTATCTACTTAATATTTTACTCTCAAAGATTTTGCTTTTATCAAGCACCATTTTTCAGTAATCATCCTTAAAGCAAGAACTGCTCACAGTTTCAGATAACAGAGTCAACAACTAGTAAAAGTAAAAACGCTTAGAATTAAATTAGATTAAATTATTTAAACTAAGTTATAAAGAATTAGAATTAATAGGGAGCACCGCTGCCATAAACCACGCATTAACGAAACATCAAGAGAGTAAAAAGAATTTTCAGAGCTACGGCTATATCTGCGAGACTCTTCGAAAAGAAGACTGGTATAACACAAAGCATACTCTATCGAATTTAAATTGAAGATAGAACAAATAGAAGATTTTCGCGCTTCATGCTACTCACTCTTAACACATATTCAGGACCAAAAAGACTGGAGAGTTAAGCATAGTAAAGACATGTTAATAAGTTCTCCAGGCAGTCTATCAAGCACATCATTTATTTTAATTGGTAATGAAAGCTAATGTTTCCAGAAAATTCAATAGTTTCCATCGATTTAGAGAGAATTTTTTTAGTGAAATTGTGGGCAGATTTTTTCTTGGATTTCACCATTGATTATGGGATAGAATATTGAAATCCAGACTTATATGTTTATATTGAAGGATATTGCAATTATCAATATTGTATATTTTTGAAAAAAAAGTCTTCAATCTTATCGAACATCTACTGTATTTATCTGATGATGGCAAGAAATCATTTCGACATTATTTTGATAATCCAAAAGATATCAGACCAACATACGACAGACAATTCTGAGAGACTATTTCGACCGATCAATATACAAAATGTATTAAAAAATTTATTGAATGTTTATAGCATTGTACGAACTCAATAGAGAACTATTATAAAACGAAATAGAACTCAAATAATTAAGAATAAAAAATCGAAATAATTAAAGCCCCATTTTTTATAAGACTAGTCTCATTGGACTTGGGACAGATTGTGTACATATAGCAGGTTTAAATTAAATTTTGGATGACTTTCTTTGTAAATTATTCAATTTGCATATGAATATTGTAGTGCATGTATTGTGTGCTCCCTTCACCTGCTCAGGTAATATTGATGAATGAAGAAATATTTTAAGTCTTTTGTTTCCAAGTCATGAAGTCGTTTTGATGGTAATGACGGTTTAAATCATAATATATGTGTGAAATGTTGACTAATATTTTTTTAATTTATATTTATTTTATATCTTTTTGTCACACACTCGTTGTCGTAGTCAGCTTTATGACATAAGTAGCATCTTTAAATATATATTATTTTATTTTCTTCGAATGGAACGAATGAAACAAACTAAACGATTGACACTTAAATCACAATCAAATTTCGTGACTCCAAAACGGCTGCCGTTGGAGTGCTTGTTTGGGTCGATATTGTTGGTTTTTTTGTTGTTGTTGGCGATTTTGTACGTTTTTGGCATGCCAAAAAACAAACTTAAAAATGCGTTTGGAGTCGAAATAACGCATCCAACGTTATTTTTCAGTGGCACGAGAAGCTAAGATTTTAAAGGGTTTCACGATAACGATTAAGACCTAGAAATAATTTATTTAAATTATTACAGGGAAAGGTCTGTCTTCAGCAGATGCCAACGGGGCTATCAATTATGTTCAGTTGAGAGAATTGTTCTTTTACAGGACATTCTTAAAATAAGTGGAGTTGATATACAAACCGAAGTATTCCAAAAGGTGAACAACTATGAATTCGAAATCGTCTTTGTTTCTCTCTCTCTCATTTGTTTGAAGTCCCCGTCTTTAACTTATTTTTTAGTTTAACAAACAGTACTCTCTCCTCTGAAAGACGCAATTAAGATTTTGCAGTTTTTTTTTTAAATTTATTTCATTATAAAAAAGTAAAATTCTACAGTTGATCTTTTATATATTTGATCTAAACTTACTCCTGAATGGTCGCAAAAATTTGTTTTTGATTCGAACTGCATTTGTTACTCCAAAGTAAAATTCTGCAGTTAAATAATAATCTAACTTTACTCCTGAATGGTCAGAAAAACTCATTTTTGACTCCATTCTGACTAGTCTTGTTTTTTTCTTAATAATATGTCCAGATACCGTCTTCATATCGTTCAAAATAGTCTAAATAGTCTACAAGGATATAATTTGATTGTTAAGAGGAGTAATTTGAAACAGAACTTTTATGTAAATGCATTTTCTTAACTTGGGAGTTATAGTTACCACGAATAGTTTGAAAATGGATTTGTCCTGAAATGATGCTGTTAACAGTAGATCGAGTTTTAATAGGTACGACAAAGTTTTATAGATTCCTAGCTAATAGATTTTAGTAAGTTTCTGTTGCATAATATTGTCATGTCGTTTCAATGAATGCTTCTGAGAGGAGAGTTAAAACAAAATATAAAAAATACTATCATTAATCCATCTAAAATAAAAATTTCCTGTATATGTTTCGTAAGGTTTGACATGGGATGTATAGCGAAAATGGTGAGAAAATACTGTAGTGAGAGATAAAAAGTTCTAACGAAATAAAAGGGTTGTCCATATCAAAATTTTGATTTGATAACATATACATATGTGTATGATATTTGGTCTGTTCTTCTGAAGTTGTGATGGATCAACTTTTATTTTGAAAATAACGAGTTTATCACGGCCAAACTTTTGTCAACTATGTACGCGAAAGGAAAAAAAATTTCTACAAGAAAATATAGTACTAAAACATGAAGTCCGTAAAGGATATATGTTTTTTTTTCTTTAAATTCTTTAAAACACAATACTTACAATAATATAAATACACGTTTTATTTGACTGCGACTTGTTCAAGTGCAGAGAACTATCAAGCAGGTTTTGAGTCCTAATTTAGTATTAATCTAAATTATTATTAGACCACTAATTCGGGAGTAGATCTGAAGGCTTTATTCGTTGAAGTATTCTCAGCAGGTCAGATATATTAAACAGTTGGTGAACTGTTTCGTTTGAGTGCTGTTGTTACCGTTCTTACTGTTTTACCGCAAACTTTTTGTATCAACAGATTCGATCATCAAGTCCCGATAGAGGTCAGTATTCCTAATGATACACTTTACGTTGACTAAATTTCTTAGGACTTTGTTTAAGAAATTTTAGATAATTTGTATGGACGATTTTGGTGTATATCCCCATAACTGGATTTTATATGTCCATAACATACCTAAGCTAAAACTTGCTTTGTATATCATTAGTTTGTTCCTTAGAGAGATGGATACAGTGAAGATATATATATGTGTATATAGTATTCTATTTCAGACCTCATGGTAACTTCCAAAAAATCTTAAGGACAAAAGTATTATATTTACTTTTACTTTTGGAACCATATCCTGGTTAACCCTTTATGTCCAAATAAATAAATAAATAAGTTAATGTAATTTTTTGTAAATTTATTGTAAATGGGGGTTGGGTGAAATTTTACTACGCTCCTGCGTCTACTTACAATTTATCCCGCGTATTTTAAAAACTACCTAATATATCGCCTAGCTGTCCGTCCAACTATTAATGTTACTTACCATAACTGAATTGTGTGAGAAAAGGACTATAGCACGACAAGCACAAATGGCAATGGCAATGGCAATGGCAATGTCAATGTCCACCTTATAGCATTATATACATTGTAAGGCATTTCTATATTATTATATGAGTGTGTGTACAGCACAAAAGATACTACATATATTCCTTATGACTGTAATAATATAAGTGACTTCTTCCCAAACCGTGAACAATAAAAATATGACGGAACTTTTGGGTCGTTTGCTTGATTGTTTGTTTTATCGTTTGTTGCAATGTTAAAATCGTGTAAAGTCAATGTTAATGTTAATGTTAATGTTAATGTTTAGTTAAGTTAAGTTAAGTTAAGTTAAGTTAAGTTTAGTTGATTGTTTAGTTGACTTGACTGTTTAGTTGACTGTTTTCTGACTGTGCCATTGTCTTGTTAATATTTTGTTAAAGTTTAATATTTGATCGAGTAAAAGGAACGCGCATTTCTCAAAATATTCCTCTTCTGCTCTTCCACTCTTCTGCACTTCGGGTCTTCTGAAAAACTATAAACCGAAAACCGACAACCGACAACCGAAAACTGAAAACTGAAAAACTGAAAAAGTTATTGGATTTGCGTGCGGAGAAAGTTCACGTTTTGCTTGTTAAGATACACGAGAAACAACCTGTTAATCTAAATATCTCACTCGTTGTTATTTCGAATAACTTCTTATTCATTATTGTTATTAATGCTGTTATTGTTGTTGTAATGATAATTTTTTTTTGCCAAGCAAAATAGTAAGCAAAATCGGTAAAATCTGCTAAAATCAATAGAAAAAATGCTGAACAGAAATATTCAACTTTAGTGATCTTATTAAAATATCATATCCGCACGATCGTTGCCAACAAAATTTATATAAATTGTACGATTTGTACCTGTCAATTGCGAATATTTTCTCTTTAAAAACCATACTCTTTTTCTATTTCTATTTCTATTTCCATTTGTGTTTGTATTTGTTTTTTGTTTTAAATGTTAAATGTTAAAGTATCTGTTGTTGTTGTTTATTTCTAAATTGTTTTATTTATTTTTTGTTTTTGTTATTACTTTAAAGTACTTCAAAAAATGCTACCAGTTACGGGCACGAAGCGATTTGCCGGCCGCCCGCTTTTGGTTTAAGCAAAGAAATGACTTGTCTTTTTCTTGCCATGTCATAGTTGGAAAGTGTAGCATATTCAAAATATAATCGAAATCTCTCTAATGAAGATGAAGATCACTGCTACTGTCAGGCGTAATTGAAGTCATAATTGTGATCTATGATTTGTTTGCTTCTTTCCATTTTATTCCATTGGATTCAATGCGATACGTTTTTCGTTTTTCTTCATTTCTTCATTTTTTGTTCATTTTCATTTTGCTTATGTTTTGCTTTTTTTATTGCCTAAATGGAGAAATCTGTTTTAGCTTTAGCTTTAGCTACAGCTACAGCTTTAGCTTTAGCTTCAGCATCATCATCAGCATCAGCATCGGCTTCAACTTCATCGTCAAGTGTTTGTTGAGTGCAAGACTTGAAGGGGCCTTCAAGTACTCATACGTACTTTTAAAGTGATCACAAAACTAATGGTATCAGGTTGTCTTCAAATAAAAATAGAAATGTCAAAATTATGGTAATATTTTCTACATCATTCAAATAATTTTATAAAACATTTTTCATTTAATTAACAATTTTTTTCATTAAAAAAATTTTTTTTTATTTTATAAACAATGTCTGGAGAACATCTGCAAGGTGTACGATAAGTTTTAGACCGAAAATAAAGCAGATGCTTTAGATGAAAATATTTTTTCAATTTTTGGAACACTTATTTAAAATGTAACATATAAAAACTTATCTTTCTGTTAATAAAAATTTTAAATAATTTTTTTAATTGACCTACTTTAGATATGGAAAGAAAAAAGTATCTCCTTGCAAATTTAATCCGCATTAAATGAAGTTTACTATGACTCTACGTATGATATGATGTCATATATATATTGTCAAGCTTCCATAACTGAAAGTACAATTTTGCAAAGAAAAGTTTTGATTTATGGAGACGTCAAGTTAAAGAATATTTTTGTAGACATGTAGTTCGTTCTCTAAACCCTATTGCACTCTATTTAGTGCGAATTATAGAAAATACGTATTATAGAAGTTTAAGGTGTGGAACAATAAATAATAGTAAATTTTGTCCTGAAATGAAGTTGCAGGAGATATATGGAACTTGTATAGCTGACACTTAAAAGATTTCAAACGCACATGTCGGCTTGACTTTGCATGAATATATATCTATGAGAAAACACTTTTTGAAGTATATGCCACGTTTACTAACAATCGATTAAAAACAACAACATATCGCTGATGTGGAGAACTGTTTGTAGCTGTTGAAGTGAAATCAAAAAGACTTTTTAAAACGATATTTTGCAACGCAACTTGAACTCACCACATTACTCCAGAGTCATATCAGCAGTCAGCTGAGTAGTTTGCAGTTGGCGATACTCGCCTTAAGGGACCAAAGATATAACAAACAGCTGGGGAGATTAAGGCAACTGGAGATAAACGTCCAAATTCTGCAATATATTGGTATACGTGTAGAATTAGACCATCAATAGCGATTGCTACATGGCCTAGCTAGTGTGTTTGATCTGAAATCTAAAAACAACGGCCCAATATAAAGAAGAAAAAGAATAAAATTTTACAAATGTTTTGCGTTACACTTAACACATCGAATATATCAAAACTAACAGTGTCTTAAAAAGATTAAATAGATTTATGAAAGATAGAGGCTCCAGCATTAGCTGGTATTTCGATATTTTTTTAGAATAGCAACTAGATGTTGCTTATTGACAACCCTAAAAACCAACAAGAAATGAGCAGAGCATATAGTACGACATTATTAGGTGAAATAAATTTCAATACCATAAACAGATAATATAACATCTCACTTAGGTCAATGCTAAATTTACCAGATTTATAAATATCTCTAGGTCGCAAAATTGCAAAAGCTAATAATAATCATTTTTGATCATACTGTAATAAAATTTACCATATGTTATGGATATATGTTAAATAACGAAGTTCAGACAGTAGCACATTCCGGCGGTAATGGGTTCAGCGGATAGATTCCTCTCTTAACGATGTAATACTTAGTAAGAACATTTAATGAACTGCAAAAACAGTTAAAAAAAATATATAGAGAGAAAAAATATATTTATAAAAATATTTAAAAAAATGTGTATGGTGTAGGTATATTAATCCTTCACAACTCTGGCTACTCTACTGTATGTTTATGTTATTCTATTAAATTTTTAGTTGCTTTCAACTATTGTAAATAAAATCAACCCGCCTAACAAAATATATTAAATTCTTTTTAAAATCAGTCAATAAAACTTCATAATATGAAAATCAGAGACACAAACTGTAAAAGCCTTAAATAGCTCTATTGGCTCGGAGGAAACACCTTAAGAGCTGCGTTGAGCCGTTGTCTCTTGATGCGTCTTAGTTATGCAAACTTGAAAATCCAATGCTGTGACGATTTGACTCACTTCAATGCAAAATTGAGATGACAGTTTGTTAGCAAATATTTACGCATCTATTATCTACCCAAAGCAATGCCATCAGGTCTATTTTCAATCATTTTCTAATTGACCATAGGTAGTCGCCTCTATGCACACACTGGCATATACTCGTATCATTTGCAGCCAAGCTTCGAGTGAGCCATTGTAAGCGCTTAAATAATATTTATTATTATTTTTAAACTTTTTTCGTTTTTTTTTTTGGTGATTTTGTTAAACAATTTTATATATATAAATAAATAAATAAATTTTAATTTTAATTTTAATTTCAATTTCTGTAATCTTTCTCCCCTGCAGCTTTCTTTTGTTCGATGTGAAAATGTATAGAAAATATTTTGCATGTTGAATGTTTGAATATGGAAAGCAGAATTTAGATTGCAAATAAATAAATTTTTTTGTTGTTTTTTAATATTTCTTAAGATTTTGAAAAAAAAAAACACTTTTTACGCTTTTTCAATATTAATTATTTCAAGTCATTTGCATGATCGACAACTGTTGTGAGTTAAGAAAGTCTGCAGATACTTTTGGTTTCGACTCGCAAGTTGAGTCAAAAAATATGACCGATAAAAATGCTGATTTTGCAATTTTCTTTGAAAATGCTTCATTTTATTTTTAATCAAAACCCATGCCATTTTATTTCTTTAAATGTATTTTTTGGCAATTTTATTTTAATTTTTATTTTATAATTTTTATGTATTTTTTTTTTTTTGGTTTTTAACAATTTTATTATTTAACTTGTTTGGCATTCGACCTATTCACCCACAATTGATTTGAATATACGTGCTCGTATAAGGAAATGCTGTACTCTGTGGCATCAATGAACACATTTGTCGACATTTCCTTAAATGCCAAGTGGATACATATTTTTTTTTTCTTAATGTTAACTATATAATTTGTATTAATGTGTACATGTTTCATTTACAAATACGAATTTTTATTTATTTATTTTTTTTTTTTCATATAAATTTTAGGTACACGTGTTGCGCACGCCTTTGCATTCAATGCACAAATGTGAAAAAACTGAGATTAAAATAAAGATTTTTAGAATGCACAGAAAGAAGCTATGAAGTCGATATGTGCACATTTCAAAAACATAAGAAACTTCTTTCAAGAAACAAAACCTTTTCCATTCTAAGAGTGAAGTAGGCAAGCCTGCTACATAATATCTCCATCGCACTTGCTAGTCCACATCAGAACTGCACTAGATCACTTTTGCACCACTTCAATAAATCTTTCCATCAAAGTTACATATATTCAAGCTTAAGTGTCTTGAAGTTATGCTTTCTGCTGTGCACTAATTTGTAGCCACATTAACTAATCAATCCAAAATATAATACTTACGTATTTTCATATGGAAAGGTTTCGAACAGTAATGAATTACAACAACAACCATTTTTTATTTTACATTAATTAATTAAATATAATTTAAATATTGAATATTAATTGAAATAATTTCTTATATATAATTATTTATAAATAATTTTTTGAAACTTTAAGTACCAAGAGTTGAACTCGTGCCCTGTCAAATTTAAAGCACAGAGTCAGCATTCATTATTCAACTGACCTAGAGTTGTACTTGAATTATATACTCGAACTTGGAGATTGTTAATTTGCTGTAAAATTTGCTGGTATTTTCATTTAAAAAATCTGTGCAGTGAATTTATTGTAAAATTAATAAAAAGCAATTTTACATAAATAATTACACTAGTTTACAAATAATTAAAAGTTTTGTTTTCCAAAGACGAGACTCATATTTTCTATAGGGAAATTTTCCGTAGAACTCGAAAATCATAACGATTTTTTTTTCCTATGTACCGTTTTCGAGATTTTTGCAAAAAACCGTTATTTTGACTTTTCTCAAAACATCACCCTGCATATTCCCCCATAGCTTTTTTTCTGAAGTTATCTCGGTAGTATATTATATATCAAATTAAAGGTGAAACTTGTACCAATATTTTGAGTTACATAACGTTAATGTAACTTACTTAGTTTCGCTGCTATAGCTAGAAATGTACAGAGGAAAAATGTTTTTTTTACGCTTTTTTCAACTTTTTCGATTTTCAAGGTGATGGGACTCCCACAAATATATTAAAAAAAAAATTTTTTTTTTTTAATTAATGTTAAAGACTGTTTTAGTACAAATATTTTGAGTGGCTTAACATAAAAATCGAATAAAAATTTCAGAAGTTATTCGCCATTTTCCAAAGTTGCCCAAAATAGTGGGTTTTATTAAGAAGTCAGAAAAATCATTTTTTCGAATTTATTTTGTAAAATTTAGAGTGCAAATCAAAACTGTATTATGCAAAATTGCACAAATTTTATTTAAAAAATTAAAATTAATATTATTTAATATTAATATATTGCATTTTATATAAAAGTTTGACGTCGAACGTTAGTTTATTAAACTACTAATTGGTATTATATGATACCAAACGATTCTTTTTGGGATTTGCTATTTCTAAGCAAGATAAACCGTGGACTTCTAATGGAGTGTGTCTAACCTGCAGGATTACACTTAAAAGGTGGTTTACTGGAAGAAAACAATATTTGAACTTTTGTGTACCAATATTTTGGAAAGAGGTTGTAAACCATTCTCAGTGTTATTTCTGCATCATAAATCTTAAATGTATGACGTCGCCAAAGAAAATAAGATTTCTGAAGTATCCAGAAATAGTATCAGTAATTAAGCCTGTTTCACGAAGCAATGCGACAGCTCAACCAACTCCACCAAATATGCAAGACAACAATAGTGAACATGAAAATAAAGTTTCATTTGAAAGTTCTACGAGTGAAACCGCAAATCATTTTATATCACAAATTGAATGATTTAACTAGAGACTTACAGTTATCAAAAGCTCATAGTGAGCCTCACGTCTTCACGTCTCCAACAGTGGAACTGCTTAAGTGAATCCACAAGAGTAACTGAATATCGCAACAGAAGCAATGCTTATTCATGTTTTCTCAAAAAATTCCATCAAACTGTTTATTGCAAGAAATTGCAAATAAGGTGTAATCCTAGCGAATGGTGTCTTTTACAGATAGTTCAAAATTTAGTTTAAGATCTGCTGTTGTTCACAACGGCAATGAACTTTTCACTATACCATTAGCGCATGCCGTTGGGGTAAAGGAAACCTATGATGAAGTTGCGAAAGTTTTAAAGTTAATTCAATATAACGAATTCAATTGGAAGCTATGCGCCAATCTAAAGGTTGATTTTTTGACTAAAGTACAGAGCAACAAAGGATCATTTCCTACGTTCATCTTGGCCAAAAAGCGAAGATCTCATAATAGGAATTCAAAATATCGCAAATAAAGCTCTTATTGAACCGTGTAAGAAAGTTTTGCCACCTTTGCATATAAAACTTGGCCTAATGAAAAATTTTGTTAAGGCTCTGTAAAAAAACGAAACCCCTGCGTCCGAATATTTTACACATTTTTTTCCCGGCATTTCTTTTGCCAAAATTAAAGAAGGAATCTTTGTTGGACCACAAATCAAAAAACTGATGAGGGATGAAAAATTTAATAATGTGTTAAATAAAGAAGAGTTGAAAGCATGGACTTCGTTTAAGCAAATGGTTATCGGCTTCTTGGATAACGAAAGAGATTCACTTTATAGAGAAATTATTTCATCTTTAATTGAAAATAACGCAACTATTGGCGCAACTATTTCTCTAAAAATGCATTTCGTGCACTCTCATGTGGACTTTTTTTCCTTCAAATCTCGGTGCAGAATGTGATGAACAAGGTGAAAGGTTTCATCAGGATATCTCTGCAATGGAAAAAAGATATCAAGGGTATTGGGACGCCAGCATGTTAGGAGATTATTGTTGGACAATTATAAGAGAAACAAATCCTACACACTATAAGAAGTTTGCTCAAAGTACATATATACCTCACTATAATATATAAATTAACTTTCAATAATGCAGTTCCACCATCGACGTCAAACTTTTATATAAAATGCAATATATTAATATTAAATAATATTAATTTTAATTTTTTAAATAAAATTTGTGCAATTTTGCATAATACAGTTTTGATTTGCACTCTAAATTTTACAAAATAAATTCGAAAAAATGATTTTTCTGACTTCTTAATAAAACCCACTATTTTGGGCAACTTTGGAAAATGGCGAATAACTTCTGAAATTTTTATTCGATTTTTATGTTAAGCCACTCAAAATATTTGTACTAAAACAGTCTTTAACATTAATTAAAAAAAAAATTTTTTTTTAATATATTTGTGGGAGTCCCATCACTTTGAAAATCGAAAAAGTTGAAAAAAGCGTAAAAAAAACATTTTTCCTCTGTACATTTCTAGCTATAGCAGCGAAACTAAGTAAGTTACATTAACGTTATGTAACTCAAAATATTGGTACAAGTTTCACCTTTAATTTGATATATAATATACTACCGAGATAACTTCAGAAAAAAAGCTATGGGGGAATATGCAGGGTGATGTTTTGAGAAAAGTCAAAATAACGGTTTTTTGCAAAAATCTCGAAAACGGTACATAGGAAAAAAAAATCGTTATGATATTCGAGTTCTACGGAAAATTTCCCTATAGAAAATATGAGTCTCGTCTTTGGAAATTTTTGGCTGTAAACTAGTGTTATTATCACTTAAAAGTGTGTTATATCTTACCGATTAAAGCTCTCCTTTTTTTCTGAATAGTGTTTAAACAAAATGTTAGAATAATGGGTTTTTCTATAAGGAATTAAGAAGTATATTCTGTAAAAATGACTAATATATTACAATAGTGGACCTAGGTAATTTTAATAGCCACAACAAAGTAAGAATGAATTTACTACGTAAGATTTGTGACAGTATTATTTCCATAACCGGTCAATACTAAACAGTTTTTAATTATTCAATTCAGATTATTCACCAAAATGAAAAAGTATTTAAGTAGTACGTATTTTCCATCTAACCCCACGTTTATTTATAAAATTTATAACAATCATCACTAAATACCTAATCAGTTTTACTGATATATGAAACTACTTATAGACTTTCTTGCTAGAAATCTATTTATTGAACGGATTGTTTACTTTAAACTTATCCATACACAATTGATTTTTACCATCCAAATATTAATAGGAATGTATTAAATACAATTAACTATTGTTATTAAAGTTACACCATTTACCTTTATATCAATCTATAGTTATATATACTGAATTTTTATACATCAATTTTGAAAGCATATTTTTTGTGGCACTATTGTGCACTATAATAACACTTAAATAATTATATTCGTGGAGGAATGACCTGTTATTCGTAGAGAACTTATTAGTTATTTTTGTTAATCTTAAAAGTAGTAAATAATCCAAAATCACTTGCACTTTGATAGTTTGATGATTGAATAGTATATCTTCTCAATACCTTTTTTAATGTTTTATATTATAATCTATATAATCTATATAATTATAATCTTTATAATCTTTATATTATAATAATAATAAATACTTTTTAATCATTCCTTAACTGAAAATGTGTTTTTCTAAGTTTTACGCCTGTGTACATTTTAGCTTCTAAGACATATATTGATTATAAATTGACTACTTGAATAATGGTACTCTACGGTCCACTACAACTATTGTGATATCATTTGCTAATATCTGCTAACTTAATTCGCATAATTTAAGGCTTTTGACAAATTTAGCAATATATCTCAGAACAAGATCCCTCATTCAGTTCAAACATATACCGAACACATGATATAATAATCAATAATATATTGCTAAATAGTTCTTTCTTACTCAAAACTATGCAAGCTCTACTGTGCTAACTTTGAAGAAATTTTTTCCTAGAGTACATAAGAGCTTTCTACACTCCTCTTGTACTTGACATTTCCATGTTAAACTGGTTTATTTAAGGCGAGACTGCCAAAGATATCTGCAGAATGAAGTGGGAACTAAATCACTATACAAACTCGAATTCGAAAAATCTGCAGAAAAATTCTCTTATTCACTCAGATCTACAGAGTACAGTCGGAGGTAGTAACACCAGTTTGATCATAGTGTCTGTGTTTTAATTGCGAAACATTAGAACTGGAACTATCACTCGGTAATATCTGTTTCTTTTTTACAAAAAGGGTGTTATAAGTGAAAAGGCTGTAGATTTTGTTGTGATTCTTTGTCGCAAGACTTGTAGACTACTAATTAATACCATCACTGGTCGCACCAATTTTGCCAAAAAATGTTTTTCGTCTTTATACCTTTTATTCACTTTGTTCAAAAGACAACAACATTATGGAACATTTTCTATGCTTTTGTCTACGCCTCTCAAGACTCAAGCTTAGAATACCTTAGTCAGACGTTTCTAGTAATTTGAATATCACCTCCTTAACTCTACTTAACGTATTCCACTTTCTCAAAACGAGCCGAATGTGATATTTTGAATTGAGATTCACATTACAATAAATCTTTACGATTTGAATTCTATGTTTTTTTCTAAATATCTTTTCTATTATTCAGCAAAGGTGGCTTCAGTAGATTAAAGTTTTAGACGGTGGCTTTCTATGCTTTCCACTCATGGAAAGAAAAAAAAATAAAATAAAATAAAATAAAATCGTAGTACATACCCATCCTTAGACTCATTGGAATTTTATTAAATTCTATTTGATTTAATAGAATTCGATAAAGTTTTTTTTTTAATTGCAGTCATTTTCAGTTGTATCCTTCCTGCTTCTTCATCCTTTGCTCTTGACAGAGTGTGGTAATATAAATGCGTCCTCGTCGTCTGCTTGCGCTTCCTTTTTTCTCTACACTCAGTTCTTACAGAATTTCTTATCACCTCGCTGTGTGGCCACAGTAAGTGTAATATGAGTTGGAAATCATTTTCATAAGTCTGATCTTAACATTTAATACTTCGAGTACAGAGACGTTGGTTCGATGGTTCGATGCATGAAATTCTTAACACTCTTATATACACCTACAATTCGAAGGCCTCAATCTTCTGTCAGCACAATTTTTTTGTAGTCCATGTTTTGGCTGCATAGGTAGCTTTAGAAAACACCAAGGCATTTGCAAGACGAAACTTTGTAGATTTTGTTATAGTTCTATCTGTCCACATTTTTGCCATACCCAACTTCCACATTCTTATCATTGCCTTACGGCGATTAATTTCTTCAGTGCTGCCGCCAGTGTTAGTTATGAGGGACCGAAGTAGAGAAATTTATCTACTACCTGGAAACCTGCAATCGTCGTTACATTTGGCTGATTGTTATTTTATCTGTCAATTATCATAACTTTTGTTTTGAAAATGTTGATCCCTATTCCATAGCGCCGACTTATAGATGTCATTTTCTCCATCATTAGGGTGAGCTCATTGAATCCCAAATCTATGACTATATAGTTAATAGCTTTTTTTATGCGTCTTCAGACTCATTGTATGTTTTCTCATTTATTTCGATTTCATTTATTGGAATTCTTTAAAGTCACTTTGAATATCAGTTATGTACTTAATGGGCCTTACAAGTGTATTCAATATTTTTAAAATCTCTTCTGTTCAATGAAATTCAATGAAGTCGTCTCCAATATCAGTTATATATCGTTACTCATTATATTCCAAGTAAAATTTGATTAAAGAACTACATTGTAAACATATGTACTATCCAAAGCTATGAGCAGCAATAACTTTCATAAAGCAATGGTGTCGATCATATACCCATGTAACACATTTTATGAATATACTTGAATCGTTTATGAATTTTAACTCGATTTTCATTTTTGTTCGTTGCTAGTTTTTTTTTTTTTTATTAAACACTTACAAAATAATTTTTTATGAATTATATGATAGCAAGCAACATATATCAAATGTGTAAAGAGATTAGTAACAATTGCTCTACAAATAGTTTCAACATCATCAACGCGATCACCATCACCTCGGCATAACGATCGCAATCGCAATCGCGATCACAAACGCCATCGCCATAGCCATCGCCATCAAGCGTTCATTGCCAACGTCAACATTTTCAGTGCAATAACTCTGTGCACATTTAATGTGAATTATGAGAATTTCAACGCGTTTTGATCCTTTCGCTCCAGAAAGTACAAAGAAAATGTGAAAAAAAAAAATTTTAAAATAATAAAAACTATATGCAAAAACAATAATAATATTAACTTTAACTTTTGGTATGAAAGTGCTTAAGTTTTGGATTGCACAGTGCTTCACATTTTACTTAAGATATAAATCTTGACTTAAAAACGCCTGGAACGCGCGTTCAATTGAACATAACAAATTCAGTTTGATAATAAATTTTTTTTCTTTTTTTTTCTTTATATAAATAAAAAACTAAAACAAATATGATTTCATATTGCAACAAGTTGTTCTGAAATTTACAACAAAATTTTATTGAAAAAAAAAATAAAATGAAATAAAATATGTATGTACCATAAAAACAAAAAACTATCGGCAAAAATCGGAGAACAATTTCAACTTTCAATAGTTCGATTTTAATTTTACAGAATTTCTTTAGTGAGTAGTTCTTTTTTTTGAATATTTGTCGGATACAATATGTTCACAGTTCAAACCCACTCACTCGCATCTAAGATTGCAGATACAAAAGCTTACCAAATGATGATGGGCTCACTTCATGTCATCATCATCATCATCACCAGCTTCGCCGTCGTTAGCATCGACAGTTTTTCTGGTGCAGACCAGCCGCGGCTATGCAGTTTGTACGTACAAATTTGCATTTCCAACAAGCAGTCGAGCCTGCCAACTGGAGCATTTAATACATACAACTACGTCTATCTATATATGTATACAAACTGGCATAAGTATATGCATCTATATATGCATCTATTAATACGAAAAAAAAAATTTGAAAGGGTTGCAAAAAATAAGCACCATGGAATCATGGAAAAAAATGTACCTGCAGAAATGCAGAAAAAAAGTCTTCTCATCCTGAGGAAATACTTACAGTGGGGTATGCAATCGTACTAACGTCGGAGGTAAAGAATTATTATGCTTTCTGTTTAATAAAATAACAACAATATCTTCAGTTGCTATTCTGCTATTCTGCTGCTCTGCTCTTCTGTTCTTCTGCCATCCTCCGAACTCCTGCTGCTGTTGTTGTTATTATTAGTGCTGGCGTTGTGGCTGTCTGTTATCAGCATCATTGCCAATGCCAATGCCATTGTACATTTGCATTGCTATTAAAATCGCCAATTGCTGCTAAGCCACATTTCCATATTCCGAGCATTTTATGCCGATTGATCAAAAGCTGGGCATCTGGGCATCTGGGCATAGTTGATCATCGCATGAAATGTGTGGCAGACAAGCACTTTCAGTTGCTATACATCCATCCATCTAGTGTTACCTTTTCTTTTCTTTTTCAGTTTGATGGACTGAATTTAGTCAAAAGTAAATTTAGTTTTTTACTAAGACTTAGCACTGCTCATACTAGGATGTAGACTGCGACTTTAGATTGAAGTCTTCTAAACTGAAGACAAGTTGAAGGCAATATTTGTTTGAGCATTTATACTTTGCGCTAAAAATTTGTGGTCTTGCGAGTAACGCATATGCACTTGAAATAGATTTATTGAATTATGATATTGGTTGTGACAGGTACATGCCAGGGTGAGTGTTCTGAAATTGCACATAAAATACTCAAAAAATACATAGAAAATATAGATTTATATTCGCATATTTTATATGCATCTACTACAATATTTGAATGCACCATAAGAAACTATTAATCGTAATAATAACAAATGCAAATTGTTGATAGTGTGGGTGGAAAATGATTTTATCTGCTTTTAATAATCAAAACATATTTTATTTAGCTTTTCAACGAAATCAAATTCTTAAATACCATAAATTGTTTATATTTATATAAAACAAGTAGCTACTCTCAGCGCACAGATGCTTATAGATTAAAACTGTTGGCGGTCGATTGCATTCGCACACGCTATGGGAATAGAGAATCGGACTACCTATGTCCTCGCTCACACTTCGACAATAACTTTGCCACCAGAACTCCTTCAAGAGGGGACTGGGAGGCAGAATAGCTTACAATGCTAGAAAAGATAGCGATCTATATCGACGACTCTAAGATGGATAAAGGTATTGGAGCCGAAATCTTTTTTATAGACCAAATAACTAGTAAATCTTACCATCTTTCAGATACCAGCCCAATATTTCAAGCAGAAATGTTCACCATCCGAAAAGTATGTGCTCTTGATTTAAATATGGACTTTCGCCGAAAAGAAAGGAAGTCTAATTCTAACTTACAGTCGGGCAGTTATTAAAGACATATCAGTGATCTGTATTTCATACAGATTAGTGCAGGAATGTAAGAAATTTATAAACACACTAAGTGAGAGGTCCAAGGTAACTCTAGTTAAGGTTTGCACGCATTCCAATATTATAGAAAATGAGGCCCCTCTTCTATGGATACCAAATAGTGAGTGTAGCGCCTCAGCAGTCAGGTCAAGGGCTACATAATCTATTCCAAATATAGAACTTCTAATCTAATACACAGAAGCAAATCAGAGGTATCTAGGTTAATTGTTTTTACAGGGCACTGGACGGCATTGAGCAAAATCAGAGAGTTAAATCTGGGAGAATAAGTGTATATATATACAGTGACTCCATCGCATAATCGGAAATTTACAGTTATTATGAGAAATGTTTTAATTTTTTTTTATAATTTAGATAGATAAGTATGTTAAGTATTAATTAAAACAAAGAAAAATATTATTTTTAGCATATTTTTTTAAAGTTTACAGCACATTTATATCAAAAAAACGCTTGTCCGATTATGCGCTGGAGTCACTGTATATATATTTATAAATATATATATGTATATATGTTTACGTATATAAACAAACTAACTGTCCCAGAAGAAGCTTATATTAAACCAGCACACCACTTTATTGACTGAGTGAGGAACGCAACTTATAATATTTAATTTTTTTCCATCATTCTTTCTAGAAACCATATACTTGACTGGGAAACCAAGTTCAGTTCCTTAAAAGGAGCGCCACCACTCGCCCTGTTTTCATGTTGTAAGAGAGCTGAGTAAACATATCTAGGCACTCATTTGGATCGTTTTGCCAAAAGCCAAGTCTTTCTTTGTACAGAAATGAGTAGAGTTCTGACGGGCAAATAGAGATGATATAGTTCCATAAACAATAGTGAGAGAGATTAAGGATTGATATTGTTATTTATTGCATCCTATATTTACACTAAACTATTAACAGATATAGTGAAACGTAACTGCATCAGTTTAAACCTCCTGTTTGACGTGAAAGCCAGTTAGTAGCCAGCGGAAAAATAATAATAATGCTTTGGTTGGAATCGTAATGTTAGACAATAACTAAAATTTGTATCTAAAATTTGTGAACAGAAAAATAGGCATTAATTTATAATAAAAGTATACGAAGATGAGGAAGAAACGTTAATTTTAGTAAATATACAATGCTTAGAAAAGTTAATACTTATACAAATCATTTTAAATTTAACTGTACATGACATTAATGTTTCGTTATTATTCTGAAAACCCTATGTTTTATATATCCTTTTTCGTTTGATCTGAGAGTATTATAATTAACTTCTTCATATGCTATTAGCTTGGATTGAATCATCAGGGATTGTATCAATATTTAAGATTTATTTATAAATTTTAAAGATTTTAATGTATTTTATATTGGTCAGAGATTAGTGAAGATTTTGTAAAGCTTTTCATATCGATTTGATTCTGTGAAAAATTTATTTAAAAAAGCTTCGCTCAAATGTTGTATCTTATATACTTGATTTCATTTCTGATCGCATTATTACGAAAATGTCTCATACAATTAGTGGCGGCATAATTATTACCAAAACTTTTTTATCAACTGAGTTGACCAAATAAACAGCTTGAAGCCAAACGCTCAGAATTGTGCCGCTCCGGTTTCAAAGCATGTGACTTAGAGTTAACGCTTTTCGGAGGGCAGCTCAGAAAGATTTGAAAAAATTGAACAATAAAAGCGATCAAGAGACAAAGACGATTTTGACAAGCGTAGCGAAAGCCAAAATAGCCAAAAACAATTTTTAATTGGCTCATGTGGCATTTCTGATTTGATTTTAATGTAAGTGACGAACTGAACCAGCTGAAGCCAACCTCGAATTCACTGAACTACACCAAATCGTACAGCGCCATATCGTCATATCGCCATATCGCCACATCATACCGCACCGACCCTTTAATAGTACAAGCCGCAGACTTCAAGCGCACATTGGAAGGTGCTAAGCTAGTTCAACACCTCAGGTCCAACATTTGCATTTTACTTGAAAGTGGAATTTTTGAAATTTTTGTTCTCATTTCTTTACTTTTTTTTCTTCACTTTAATTCGTTTTTTTTTTCTTTTTTTTTTTGGAAATTTTTAAGTATTTTTTTATATTTATTCTGTAAAATTAAAGCTTTCTAGAAAATACAAAGCAAAGTTTAGAAATCGATTTTTTTGAAATTACTTTACACGCTTGCCGGCAAAATAGATTAAAGTAATGTGACAGATGGGTGCGATACCTGACGTTAAGTCCTATTTTCATTGCGGACATTTCGGGTATGCTTTGTACATTATTTGTCTTTATTTAATAAAATAAAGACATTTAGATCCATAACCTGATTAAAGTCTTAATGCATTATTGTACGGATGGCAACAACAAATACGGCACTGCCTGTGATAATTCATTTAATGATTGAATGCGGTACTCAAATAAGCTGAGCGGTAAACCAAAATAATACATTGTATGATATTAGTTAGGTACGCAGCCAGAGAGACTTCAGGTGCTTAAACCCCTTGAAAATAAATCGAAGGACTATATGTATATTGATAGAATATTTATTATGCATTATTACTGGTTACTTCAAAAAAAAAAATTATTTTAAAATTAATAAAATTTAGAACCCATTGAAGTAAATTTCTAGCTACGGATCTGTTAATAATTATATACTTCCAAACAATAAACGTCATCTCAATTAGTAGAAGTTAAGCACATGTTATGAAGAAGGGATAATAAACGAAACGCGAATGAGATAATGTAGTTATACATATAAAAGGTTAATAAGAAAAAATAAAATGTAATGTATAAAAAGCAAAAAATCAGAAATGAAAATTCATAATAAAAAATACAAAATCTGCTGATTTTATAAAAAAATTAAGAACCTTTTGCACTGTATAATCTTAAACAATCTAACTTCAGCTTTTAAATAATTTTGCGCAGGTGATTATTATCATTATTTTTTAATAAAAAAAAACTATACACCGCAATTCAGGTGGTCTACTGTGTAAACCCCAGGCCTTTGATAAGCAAAAACACTTTTTATGATTGTGTTTTCTTCCACAAGGCTAACCCCAAAACTACTGATGCTCTATTTTGGACATTCACAACGTACTCAGATATCAAATTTTAAATTACATTTGACAAAAGCGTGAAATAGTGGTCTCTGAAAACCCCTATATTGATGGTATCTCAGATTACAGTGCACTCTTAAAAACACGCTGAAACTATTGATGTCCTCCCTGATCTAAGTATGAAGTCTATTTGAAACTGTTGTGGTTAGGTTGGTAAAATCTTTTACAAAGTCTTTGGTCTATACAGCCCATTCAGTAGCTTTTATACTAAAATTTTGCACAGTACCACAGCCAGTCTCAAGAATCTAATAAAAATATTGATAACTTCTGCAATCAGAAAAAGCAGTCTATTTAAGACTACTTTGTGTGGGTTGATAGAATCTCTTGCTTTTTAAACTGTAATTCTGCCGAGTGTCTCTGAGTTTTTCTACTTTGTACTCTAAGGTTTGATTACAGATTACTTAAGTTAGTTGAAGTAATTCATTTTGTTTGGATAGAGTACTATTTACTTTAAGATACTTTTTCTTCCTTCATATACTTCATGTCCCGAAACAACTATAAGGTAACGTGACTACATTATTCCAGTTAATTAAAAAGTTAATCAAGTTTATGAGCAGTCGTATACAATTTTTTATTGAATTTTGACAGAGTTAAACGCCCAGGAGACCACTTGCCTTTTAAACATGATGTCAACTGTCGCTCTTCTGACATATATCTTTCTCCTCTATCTTTCTCCATCTTTCTTTGACTATCTCTGTTTTAGCAAATATTGAAAAGCTTCCCTCCCCATAAGATTGAAATATAATGGAAGTGCAAGGAATTGTTAGAAATCTAACACAAAAATATTTAAGAAACTAGAAATACTAAATAACTAAAACTATTTGAACAATTCTTTTTGGATTTTAGGACTCAAGGCTATTTTAGCATAAATTTTTATTTGACTCTCTCTATTTTGACAAATATTGAAAGGGTTCCATACTCATAAAATAAAAATACAATATAAATACAGAGAAATATTAGGCATCCGTTACAAAAATTTTTACTGGACAAAAATACTAAATGACTAAAGATATTGAAATAATATTTTTTGGTTTATTGGACTCGGGATTTTTTGAGTCGGGACTGAGGAAATTTAACTTAAAAAAGAGGCACTTTCTATAAGAAGGTTTCATTTCATTAAACAAGAAATTGCCTTTGTTAGTTAATAAGTATATATTTTTTCTTATATTTTTTTTGCAAAAACTATTGTTTTTTTTATCATTTTTAATTGGAATTCGAATCTATGCTCGCAATATAATATTGTTTATGCACCTCACTCGGATGGAATATGCGATCCATTAGTAAATAATAATAATGATTATTATAAAAACAGTCAAAATAAAAGTGGTAAGTACAAACATAAAAACAAAAAAAAAAATATTAAATATAAAATAAAAATCGAATGTGCTGGCTTATGTAGCCTAGTGTAGCAATTGCGGCCACAGTTTGACCACAATTTTCGCCTTCGGCATCAAACACTTTGTGAACTTTCTTCCACGAATAGTTCACACTTTAAGCCAAAAAAATATAACAAAAAAAAAAAATTAAACAAAAACAATAACAATAAAAGCAGTAAACAATTTTTGAACGTTTTTCATGTGCTTAATTGACCGACAGCTTCTATATCATTTCATTATTGCCTTCCCTCATATATTGGAAATGTATGTATTTATAATAATAACTCGTAAATATATTTAATAGTTTGTTTATACGAAACTATTCACTTTATAATGGCCCACAACAACAACAGCAACAACTATAAAGGCAACATCAACAACAACAACAACAATTATAAAAATAATAATTAACCACAATTGTATTAAAAACAAAAAGTTATTTTCATTGTTTACGCATTTTGAATAAGAGTATTTTTTCAAGTGTATTTACTGAAGAAATTATTTTAAAATTTTTTCTTGATTTTGAAAAAATTCTAGGCCAAAGCACTCCATCAACTACAAAAACAACAACAACTGCAGTGGTAGTTGAAAAAAAAAAAAAAAGCTAATGATATCTCGAAAAAGAGTAGAAAAATCAAATTGTTTACCTTGTGACCGTTAGCATTTTATTTTGGACAGTTTCAGGTTGTCTACCCTAAACAAAAACAGCGCTAATGCCTATAGCAGTCATCCGCTCGGCTGAGATAAGCTCCTCTCCTAGGCTTAACTTGGCTAGGCCGATTTCAGTAGCGCAGTGAAGCTTTAGCTGCAAACAATTATTCAAATTTATGAGATTTTTTCTTCGGACCATTTAAATGCATTACGAAATTAAAGCTAATAATGATGATTTTCACACACAAGCACATAATGAAGTATTAGCAGTGTAGCAGAAAATACACCTATGACGCTTACATGCAGGTTCATTGGTCTAGTTCTAAGAACAAAAAAAAACAACTCTAAAAATCTACTGAAAAAAAAAATATTTGGAAAAACATACAAATAAGTCTGGCAAATGATGGCATTGCCATTGTATTGACAGGCGTTTAAAGTGTGGTACCTGCCATATGCGTTCGTACTTATACTCATCCACAGAGCAACACATAGCTCTACTCATCAACATACGCGTCTTTGTATATATGCATATAAGTCCACACAAGCATATTTCATGAAATAGTTACGATACACCTCAGCTTAGCCTAAATAGCTGCTAGGTATCTGGTAGCAAACTGCCGCATAATTTGAAGAGCTTTCTAAGTGGTATTCCCCCATGAAGTGGATTTGTGGTGAAGGTGGTTATTGCTGTGATATGTTGGTAATTATGTTGGTATGAAAATATTGGCTTTGACTTGAAGTAGAAACAAAACAAAATCTTATTTGTAGAAAAAGAAAATAATAAAAATAAAGAAATTATAACAAAAATACATAAAATAATGATATAAAAATATACTTAAAGAGAGTCACAGCGCAGCTTAACTGAAATCAGCTATGAGCTCGACTTTCGCCTTTTGCATATCAAATATCCGATTGGGTTCATTGCTGAGGTGAATGAAGTTTTGCTTTATCTTCTTTCTTAATAATTTTTCAATTCTTTAGTTTTATATACTTTTTTTTAGTTTTTTCATAATTTTTTCTTTTTTAGATAACTATAAACGATGCTCTAAATACAAAATAATGGAGGTTATTTTTAGCTTTGTCGGAACTTTAGTACTTATCACATCGACAGTTTAGAAGACGTGGGATGCAAGATGGGAAATATGCTAGTTGACTTCTCTCAAATAGGAGAATACTTAAAGATCTTAATGAAATGCCCTATAAGAATAATCGGCTTGGAAGTCCTATTCTCTATAAGACAAACAGAAAAATTGTTCTACTTTGTCTTATAAGTTAACTCCTTTAAAACAGAAAAACATTCGTAGATCTTAATAAAATGCCGTGTAAGGATACTCGGTTTGTTAACTATATACTATTAAATGATGCCTATCGTTACTGTGAGAAAGATGAAGGAAGTGCTTTACTTCTACTTTACCTTGTAAGTTGACTCCTCTGAAATAGCACAGCATCTAAAGATCTTGATTGAATTAAAATATTCACGTACATTAGTTTGAAGAGATTACAACAAAAGGTTTTTAGTCCCGTATAAGTGAACGACGCACCCATAATGCTGACATATGCATTATTATCAACCACTTCTCTTGCGATTCTCTTGCGACATCAGCACTTTTGCCCTTTTCCCTTTTATTCGTTGATCTTCCATCACATCATGGATTTTAACATTTTGGAAGTTGTTGCCTAATTTTGGGTGTCCACGCAAATCTAAATCTGACGACTTTAAGAAAAGCCGATAAATTTCTTTTGAACTATTGTGTATAATGATGATTAATCTTCATATTACTTGTCAAATTGTATTTTTGTTTTGAAATTAGTTTCTTTTACCAGACGTTGTGCTTAATTAATGCATGCATTTTTTTATCTCCATTTTCCAAATCTAAACTTAATATTACCGGGTCTAGAAAAGTTTTTAATACAACTATCATCTCAAATATTAGTAAAATTGTTATTTCTAAGAATTTCAATTATGCAGTCACTATCTCTATAATTTAATCGACACCTTCGATAATCTCACTTAAATTTAAGGTTTTCAAAAATGTGTTTCAAATCAACTCGGATCAAATCGCATTTAAATCGAATACATTAGATTATTTAAAATTATTAGTAAAATGTAATCGAGTCACATAATCGAATAATTTTTAAATATAACAATAAGAAAAACACAACTACTGCATTACCACTGAGGCCTTTCCTTGCTCATAACAGTAACCAATACTTCGTCAATTTTAGAATCACAGACCCAAACAGTTGCCGATTGACGGATACTAACACAAAAGCATTTTCCAGAGTTTCTGTTAGAAAATATTTTCAATCTGAGATTTGTGAATTGATTTAGTAGATTTTTGCGAATAAAAATCTTATCGGGTTATAGATGGGTATGTCTGGATATGTTCATTGTTGGAGTTTATAAATACAAGCAATCGACGCATGTTTGTTTGCGACCAATGAATTTATAATAGACAAGCTCAGCTCCAATCTGAAGCTGCACTAAGTTGTAGAAAAATGTTCTAAATCATTAATTTATTTCACTTAGGAAGTAACAGTTGCGCAACTGTTTTCATTTACTATACAAAACTGAGCTTATAACAATTTTCTTACAATAATACAAATTTTTTTTCACTGGGTCCATTAATTTGCATATAACAAAATAGTTCAGCAGGCAAAATGGGTAAACTCGTCGAACGTAATTCGTACATTGAACTTACAGAGAAATCTATTTAATCGTTAAAGTGACAATGTAAATCATTTCTTATATTATACTAAACATACGCAATAGGTAGAGCATCTTATTCTTTTTCAGATGATCCTTTGCAACTAATTTATTTAAAAACTTTCGATCTTAATGAATGGGGTGAATAGCATTTCAATCAAACTTTTATGTGCACACATTTTATAAACCATGCCATAAGGCGTGGAAAACACCATCACAAATCGTGCTGTATATAATCAATTTCACTCTAATGAAAAATTAGTTATCATGTGAATGTATATAATCATCGAAACTGAAAATTTGTGTCACATCTTATGTCATTTACCTCAGCACAGCAACATTCTGTAATCTATAGAATATACGAAATCCTAATGGACCTACAAATGGGAGAACACATATAATAGATCAAATCACGGTTGCCACTTGAAAATTTTTTTCTGTACCAAAATTGGTTTAAAAAGGTACCATTTCTGTAAAAAAAGGTCCAAAATTTTTCTATACTCTTTTTATAAGAAAATACAATTTATATAAAATGTACAAAAAGTATAAAACAATATAATATCCACAATAAAGTTGGGTCGCCGAAAATGTACCATTTTTTGAACATGAGTACCAGAGTACCAAACGAAAAAAAAAGTACGGTTACCATAAGTGGCAACCGTGGATCAAATATTATCAAAGGAAAATGTAGCAATAAAAATGAATATAATATAATAAATCTATTTTGAATTAGAAATTTTAAAAGAAAACATTTTAAAACAATCTATCCACTGACACTCGATTCAATTCTTAAATCTCCTAATCTCAATTTTCCTTTGAGCCCAAGTTTTACTATTGCATGTGAAGAGCATTGAGCTCAAATCGATTAAGAAAATTGATTACAGTCAAAACATTTTTAAGTACACTAATTTATTTTGCATTAGCCAATTTTCGGGCTAACCATAAAACATTAACAGATATTACTTTGACATAATGCGCAGGTTTATATATTATATTAAACTAAAAGCTTGAAACCGCACACAACATCACTTCCATATGAATGATATTATATTTAAAACAAAGTAGAATTATAATCAAATATCAAATTAAGAAACAATTATCATACAATTCCTACTCCACTGTGCACTTTCTCATATGTATATAAGTTTTACAATGTATTGATTATTTAGAATTTTAAAAAAGTAATAAAAGATATAAAGATAATCGAAATTTGAAACATAAGGCGATACACACATACAGCTTCTAAATGTGAAGAAAGATCCTAACTATGAAAATAAACTGAGTTGACATGTTATATTAAATTAATGACATCAACTAAGTCATTTTCATTTGCATTTATATTAAATTATTATTAAAGCAAAGAAGAATTATAATTAAATTAATATATAAATTTTTAATAAAAAAACAAAAATAAAAATACGTAAAGTAATTTTCACTACGCAACATCGAAGAAAATTAATTCTTAGAAGAACTTAAAATTTTAATACAAGAGAGAAATATTGTTGGAATGAAATTCTATATTTTTTATTATAATCTATTAGATAATTTCATGGCATTTATTTTTTTATACATGATTTTCGGCATTAATTCGCTGGAAACTAATCTTGCAATTAATTTGACTATTCTTTGCAATAAATGTGGTCACATGACGTCAATGGTGGCATAAACATTGGCTTCCAATGCTTTAAGAGCTACTGGTTTACGGGCATAAACCAATGACTTAACATAGCCTCATAAAATGTAAAAGAAAGGCGTAAAATCGCACGAACGAGGGGGGCAGTTAACAAACCACTTCTGGAAATAAAGTTGTTACCAAATTGATTTCTCCATAAATCGATTGTTAAGCGAACTGTATGGCAAGTTGCTATTGTCAGTCTATGTGGTGGTTTTACTTTGAATTTAAAATAAAAGAAGACTGACTACAGAAATGATCCTGTGAAGTACAGTCTTGTCAGTCTATGTTTAATTGATTAGCATTTGAAAACAAAAATTAAGTCAGAATGTCTCGATAACGGTCATCGTAACGTCAGCTCCTTCGCCAGCGTGTGAACCACACCAAACAGTTAATTTTAATGAATGCAATGGTGATTCGTTAACGGCTTTAGGATTCTATTTGGTTCATTATGTTGATCGTCAAATGGACGAAGTGCTCTATAAAGTTCGCGACAAGATTTATTTTTTTCATGGTAACTATACACAGTTTGGAAGCGTTGTTCTAGCGTTAAACGATGAATGGATGAATTGCTAAACCTTACTGAACAATAATGCCAACACAGTTTGACATTCTCAGCTATCAAACCACAGTTGTCGATATTGTTCTCACGTAGCTAAAATACCCGATATATATATACATCCTGAAATTGTATATATGAGTTCGATTTTAAAAAGTTAGTATATATAAAATATGTATTATATATGAGATAAATGTTATTAGAATGTTAACTACATACTTCAATTAGAATTCAGATAACTTTTTGTGGCTGCTATTTTTCTTATAAAATTTTGAAATAGCTTATATTTTTAATCCCTGATTTTAATATAACTCAAAATTCATGAAATCTCATAATTAGAACATTATGAATTCTAAAAAATTGTATTGTATAAACAAACGTAATATAATAAATAGATTTCAGAATATATTAAACAATACTGCTTATAGTACTTATCGAAAAAAACACATATTTATGTATATATGCATTTATTTATAAACTAAATATTTTTTACAAGTTATACGAATACGATCATTTAAAATGCAATAACTTAATACTCTACTCAACATATCATAAATTGAAGAACCCTGAGAAATCAAAATAATACACAAATCATAAATTTAATCTATCCTACAGGAGCAAGTAATCCTTAAGCATATTTTCCCAAGTAATAAATTTATTAAAATATTCCACATACTCCAAATATTAAAAGAATACGCTTCCGACTGCTCATTACGCCGGCAACGCGGCCACTGCTCCCATTTCCCAACATTTTAGCGGACACGATTGCCAAGGTGTGCTGCATTAATCAAAGTCCTGTTAAAACACACCGAAGGGAGCGACAGTAGCAGACAAACGACAACTCATGTTTGTGTATATCCTGTTGAAAATTGATTAGAATTTTTCCTGATCTCGAACGGTTTCACTTCCGATGATTTCTGTAAAAAAAAACTTCTTTTAATACAATTCAAATTAGAAATTTTAAATTGAAAAATTTTGGATACCAAATTGAAGATTCATTCCTATTCTCATGACCTCAGTCTCTATGTGTGTGCTAACAAATGCTGTGGGAATTCGAGTGGCTGTGGTGTTGATGTGAGTGACAAGTATTGATGTGATCCTGTCATTTTTTTCTCTTCCTTTTGTTAATTTTATTTATTCCGCATTCTAGGTATCAGCAATTCGAACCACAAATCTTCGATGTTCTAAAAGGGAGAAATCATGAAATTTATATTTTATTTGATTTACTCCAAACATAAGATAATATTAATGTATTAAATAATAAAAAAATAAAAAAGAAAATTTTGAAAAAAATGTAGAACCCAGTAGCTGAGAAACAGGTTGATTTCGGAAATTTGATATGCGTCTGATTTTGGTTAGGCATTTTTGAGGGAGGATAAAAGAAAACACACATTCAAATTTAAATATGTATGTGCGTTATAATATATGTAGCTACACATTTCAATAGATATCATGTGTTCATCACATCACAATAAATACAGCTATAATTTTTGTGATGGTTTACTAGACTGCTAAAGTAGTGAACATTTCTACTTTCTTATGCTTTACTGCAACACTTTTCATTTTCGTGTTAAAACATTAAATTCAATTTTTGTCCTCTGCCTATGACAGCAAATATTAAGATCTGTAAAGAAATATTGTACTAAAATAATAAATTTTGATTTTATTTACATGCCTCTAACATTGACCTTGTTTCGCTACAGTCTCTAAAAGAAGAAGCAATCCAGAGTTATGAACTATTTTATTTTTATATTACTAAAGAAGAAAATGTGATAACATTTATAAAATCGCAACGTCTCCAGTGTGAAAAACATGTCCTCAGAATAAAAAAGTATCATCCACAGAACAAATATTACGGCGCCGATATCACGGCGCCAAAGCAATGCTAACTAGACTGAGTACTGGATGACGGAAAGTTCAATTAGAAACAAGCGGTAAGAGAAGAGATAATATTAAGGAATATAGTTAACCATATAAAAATTCATTTGATGCTGTAACAACTACAGTGCAAATAAAAAAAAAACCACATCATCATGTAAGATGTAACCAAAACTCACATTGTTAATGATGATCAGTATGTTATCATATATCAATGATGTTGATATATTTGATAAGAGACTATGTATCATTAAATTTTTTCTCATTTTTATTTTTAATTCTTAAATATTCTTCTTCCTTGCAATTCTTTTGTTATTTATTCTACATTACTTTTCGACTTAAGGCTTTAAAAATCCAATGACCCCTTCTACGTAATATAATAGGGAATAGCTAAAAAAGATCAGTCAAATATTTATACTTTCTCGACGAAAGACAAACTGTTGTCTTCACCCTTTTAAAAATAATATTTCAATTAATTCTTTTCTTTGGCCTTCTCAAAATAATAATTTTCTTTTAAGTAATTCTTTTCTTTTCACTAATGTATTAATACATAAATTCGTAAGTTATGAGACTTTCCGTTGTTCACAACATGAATTTAAAGGTAATTTCCAATAGGCCCCTTGAGGTACGTACGTTGGATGTGGTGAAACACAGGCTTAGAGTGAGTGTTCAACACTTCATACTCTATTTCAGTACTCACAATAACCCACACGATTTTTAGACGCAAGTCAATCATATTTTTAGGTTCAAGAAATTTTGCAGACAATAATTAGTAATGAAAAATGTCAGGTGGTCAGAATATTTCGCAAGTTCTCATTAGTGCAGTATGCAACTTATTTAAGTGATATCGCAAGTTGCTGTGACGTGTAAAATAATCAGATAGAGTTCCTCAAGCTTATCTACTCAGTGAAAATGTTTTACTTGGTATTCACTTCGCTGGGGCAAGAAATTGTTTTTTTTTTTTGACGACAGTAACTCTACTCAAACACTCTTGGTATAATTTAGGATCTTATGATTTACGCCTAAATTATTTCGCTGCTATCACAGGTTGGATAACCTATAATGTAACCGGATAAGTTTCTTTAAATCTACCTTGCTTAGTAAAGATTTCGCAAGTTTGGATTGGGGCAGTATGCAACTCGTTTGCTGACCGACTTAGATCGACACAGTAGCATAGTTCACACTTAGGGCAGTCAATTAATTGTTTATTAAATTTTTTTTTAAGTTGATTGTATTGAGAAATGAAGAATACATCACTATGATCACTATTATAAGTACTGATCATTATTGTTCTGTGCCAAAATGAATCATATCGGAACAGAGAGATCTATTTCATGATAATACCTTGTAAAATTTTTCTAATATGAACCAATTGGTGCACTTATATGAACATTCGAGTGTAAATCAAAAAAAGTATATCGCAAAATTTCAACAAAAACTCATTAAAACTGCAGATAATAATATACATACATGCATACATACATATGTGTAAGTAGTTAAGCAATATTGAAGTAAAAAAAATGACTCTCTCTACGCACTTTTGCCACTTAAACTGCCACCTTCACCTCCCACAGCGTTTATCTGCACATGTTAAGGGCCCTTTAGACATCAACGCTCGTTGTCAACGCGCGCTTGCCATTACACAAACAATTTTTTAAAAATTTTTTAAACACGCCCCAGATAAAACAACAAATATACTAAAAAATCGCTCTCACATGAGAATTTTTTTCTCCTACTTTTCTCCTACTTTGTGAAATGCGAAATTTGTTTGTGTAATAGTAACATTTGAAATTTTAAGAAATGTGTTGACGAAAATCAAAAAATTTTGATATTTCTTCAAACACGCTCGTGTTTTTGCATATACAGTCGGATTTGGTCGGCATGCAAAATTTTATTTATTTTGAGAAATGGAAGCGTAAACATCGTTTAAATGCACGCATGATTTGTCGCTAGAATGCGATGCTTTGCAAATATGAATGAATTTTATTTTAAATATTTGTATTTTCTACCTAGGTAAAATTTTTTAATTTCCAAAACATTTTATTAAGAAGAATTAAAATATTAATAACCTTGGGTTACTAAAAATATATAAATAACCAAACATTAAATTACAAAGAATATTATATTTTAAATGTTATTTGAATTGTTTACCTGCGAAAAATTTATTATTTATAAAATTTTACAGGTAGAAATATTGACTAAAATCTCAAATGACTGGTTTATATTTTTTACTATTTAACCGAAGAAATATGAATTTTTGATTTAGTATTTAAATTTAAAGGTAAACTTCAATTTTATTTTGAACTTCAAATAAAAAAAAATTATTTTTCTTAAAAAATACGCATAGGTACTTACTGTTTACACTTCAGCGATTGCTTTCATACTAATGAGTGAAAAATGTTTGTATTATTTTTTGGGGGTGTGTTTTAAAAATTGTTGGTAAATTTAATGTGTAATGGAGAGAGAAGACTTCGTGTGTTTGTCAACGCGCGTTGATGTCTAAAGGCCACTTTAATCTCTCTTGTTGACTAAAAACAACAGTACAAATAATAACAAAAATTGACAAAAAAAACAAAAAAAGAAAAAAAATGAAAAAATAAAAAACAAAAAAAAGTGTTTCACACAAAACGTGCAAATAATAACACCATCAGCATCTCTCGCTAATGATCTGCACCGTGCCTAACCATTTCAGTGGATTCGGCATTAGTTAAGCGGCAAATGGCAGCCTGCACAGTTATTGTGCTTAAGTAGCAAACACCAACAATTACAACACAACAACAACAACAGCTCATCAATGTGCAGTGTACAGTGTAGAGTGTGCAGAGTGCGGTGTGCAGTTTTGTACGTGTAAAACTATGCCGTACAATACGCAACCCAACTAATTGGCGAAACAATTTTCTCGACAATACTCAAATGCGGCGAATACATACATTGATGCGTGCGTGCGTTATCGATTGCCTGCAAATACTTACATATGTTGGTGTGCGCATGTGTGTACGGTTGTTGCGATTATACACTTTCCACCTTCTTTGCCAAATGCCAAGAATTGTAACCACGCTCAATACTTAGTACGATAATATCGCTTGTCTAATGCTTCTTCTTCGTCGTTGTCATCATCCTTTTTTGCTTTTTTTCTTTTGCTTCTTCTTGTTGTGCTTCTTATTGTTGTTGTTTTACTCACACACTAAATAAATAAGAAAAATAAACTATTTTTTTTTGTTTTTGTTTTGCTTTTATTGGCTTTTGTTTTTAGTTTGTGGGTTCACTTGGCTCCATAACGAATAGCAACATAAACACAAATTAGCGAATTGTCAATTCAGGAAATAAAAGTTTTGCTAAATACGTGCGTATTTTAAATGTGCCATGATTATTTTTATTTTTTTTTTGTTGTGAAAAAATTTGCAAATGCAAAAGTTCATCTAGAATTTCCGAATACACAGAGCAAACAAATTCATAGAAAGTTGAAAACGTATCTGTTTATAAGAAGATGTAAGAAAGATATAAGATATAGCAGGATAAAAATGAAAAATCAAATCAAGAAAATATATGCTTTATAAAAAATCAGAAATAAAATATGAAATGATAGAAAAAACCTAACAATGGATTGGTAGGTACATAGGTTATAACAACGATACTGAGAGTCCATTTAGCTGTATTGACGAGATTGTAATGCCATTCAAACCACAATGGATTAAAAACGAAACAGTGTGAATGGAACTTAAAATGCTCTTTAAGGAGTAATCTTATGATTGACTATTGTTATTATTATTATTATTTGAAAAGGAGTAATGCACCGCGACCTAAAAGATCTATTGTGCCCCTTAGTCAGATTAGAGTATTTCTACAAGTACAATTTCTTTAATGAAAGTCAGTATAGAGCCTATCTTTCCTTGTCTTGAATCATTATAATTCATGTGCATCAGTGCCGGGCACTCCCCCACGCACATGGTACTCAGTTTCTCTCTCTTCTCTACAGTATTTGCAGTCTGAGTTGTATTGAGTTTCTTATTTCGTTAGGTATAATTCAATCTACAGTAACCGGTCAATAATCCCGTAATGATTCTACTAAGATCCTCTGGTTGACTAAAATCCCTTAGAAAGTAATTCCCTAAAATTTTAATCTACGTCACACACGCATTGCACAGTGACTAAATAGATATCTACTTAGTGTATACACCTATTCTCTAAGTAAAATTATTGGTGTAAATAACTGGTTGAAGTTTTGTTCAAATCCTGAAACCTTGCACGAAATACCAACTATCTCACATACTTATCATACTCACTTAGTTGGCCATTACAGACATAAGTCGTCGTTGGCCGTATGCTGCTGCCATCGCCAGTCAGCTAGATCAGTGGCTGGCTGTCCTCAGTCGCTAATACCAAGCGTTCGTAAATGGTTGAACACTTGGTACTTCTACCGAAGATTTGGAAGCCCTCTAACACTTTTTCTATCTATGGATACGGAATCAAACACCTTTCTACTTTACTCTATTCGCACGACATGACCAATTCCGCAAAGCCGCTGAATTTTTATCTGCCGCTGAATCTTCTAGAAAGTTAGCCTATGACAATTTAATCTACATCACACAGTGACTAATTAGGTTTGTATTAAATTATTTCTCTTTTTTACAACTGCAAAACCAATACACGAATAATATGGCTATGTGACATACCAATGAGATTAATGAATGTCATGTTGTCGAATTTCGTCCTTAACCAACTTCCCTACATAATCCTCATACTATTTAGTCCTCTCATTATGTTTTGAACTGCTCAATACAGAAAGATATCAACAAAGGATTGCATGATGCCTGCGATTGGTTCAGATTTTCAGATATTTAGGTTGATTTTCTATAGTACCACGTCTTGCTGCCGTGAACCCGGAGAAGGGAATGTCAAGCTGAGTTAACATCTCGTTCAAAGTTGTGTTGCAGTCAAAAACTGTTTTTTAGTTTAATTTGTAGCGAATTTAAAGACTTTAGAACAGCTATCTGTTAGCATATAATCCATATAACCCTAAGAAATATGTTAATCACGTTAAGTCAACTTCCCTAATAATAAGTTATATTAATTTACGATTGAATTTCCAGCACTTTAAAGAAAACATCTTTAATAAAAAGTTCTTTTCAATATTAATTTCAAAATGTGAAATCGCGTGAACTCTCTGCAAGTAATCCTATAAACTTGAAAAAATATTTGAAATATATTTAAAGTCCATAGAGTCCATATACCAATAACCGATTATTTCGTTCCGAATTATTGTTTTTAGTGTACCATATTTTAATAAGAAGAAACAATAATAAACTTTTGGGTACTAGCCACTATATTGGATACATTATGCAGAGATAGTGTTCAAACATATGTAGCAATGCGAATTGGAGCACACATTACTCTGCCATTTCGCCAAGTTCAATAATAGAAGACACTATTGCAGCAGATGCATGCTTAAATGTTGCAAGCAGTAAATTTCTAAAGTTGCACATGTAATGCATGTGCGTAATGAAGTAAAAAGAAGATGAACCACAAAACTGTTGCTTCGAAATATAGGATTACATTGAAGAGACAGAAAAAAAGTGGATTACGATGCTTTAACTACAAGATGAACCCAACATCTTGTATGGCAGCCAGTAACCGCAAAGGAAAAATCGTCCAGAAAAATAATCTGCAATAATAGAATATACTGCGTTATAAGTATGTGTACTTAGTGCTTAAAAATGTAGAGAAAATTCCTATCAATAATCTAAAGACACAAATTGAAATGAGCAGCAGTGCGGCAGAGCTACAGATCAGCAGTGCACTAACCGATCCGGCAGCAACGTCGAGAAATTTAAGACCATATTTTGAATGCGACTACATGAATGAGGATTAACCGTACAAGGTAGGAAATAAAATTAGTGCGCGTGATGATGGTGTTTAGATAACTTTACCTACAAACGGCACAGCGGCTGTACGGCGGCAGTACAGCGACAGTACAGCGATAGTACAGTGATAGTACAGCGTTACGACGTTACGGCATGAAGGGCGGCTTTACAGTTTACTGTCTTAAATTGGTTCGAATGAAACTTTCTAATGGAATGATGGCTGAAAAAAAACACAATACCGCAAAAGAAAAACATAAAAAAATTGGATACATTTAATGAATTAAGTTTCACTTGTTAATACGTAATTAAATATTCACATTCACAGCTAATGGAATGCAAAATAGATTAATAAAATGCATAAAATAAGATAAATCAGTACAATAAACACCACCCCATATTTTTTTAATTGAACTCTATGAGTTTATGCACCAATCAGCTAAGAAAGGATTCGCATTTTCTTCTTTAAGTCCAGAAAGCGATATAGTACCAGTCAGAGATATTGTTTATTCAGAAATTAAGAATAAAAGTTTATTACATCCAAACTGCACTAGATTGTTCAATAATGGGGTGCCGGTAGTAGAACTAAAGCCCCGGAACTATTTCCATATGAGAATATATAAACGTTTCAAGCCTCAGTGATATAGTACAAGTATTTCATATCTTGAATTTCAGTTTTCTACCTATAACAATTTTTGAGATATTCAAAAAAATGAAGAAGTTGACTATCTCAAAAACTACATTTAATAAAAATTTCATTTTAATATCTCTACTGGTTCAGAAAATACCTAATTTTGATCATCTAATTTGGATTCTGTCACACTGTAGAACGTCTTACCAGTGTATTTTTTAATATTGCAATAGAAACTGTTGAACATCGTGCAAAGATCTTAAAACCGATCCAAATAAGGAATGTCTAAAACTTGAATTAAGGATATGACTCTGGAAGATCGTCATTTAAACGAGTGAAATTTAACAAAATCACATTTATTTTGTTTCTGGATTTAAAGAGCTATAACAATCGATTACACATTGTAATACACAACGTAATACGATTTTATCATTAACATTTGAAGCTTTTTGGAAAAGATAAAAGAGATTGTCTGCCTTCTTGAGACTTTGTCCTGGCCTATTAACATGATCCTAAATCAAAAAAGAAACAAAATCAGTCAAGAAAAATTTTTTGTATCGCGGTACAAGCGGAATTTTGTTAGTAAATTACTTACAAACTGTGTTTTACCAGTTTGTATATCTACACATCATTACATACATCTACATCTACATCATTACATGCGAAAATTTTTGAGAACATAAAGTGGTCAACAAAAAAAAAATTACCGTTATCCATCGAAATACTGACATAGTCCTGATTTTTCCCATATCTATAAAACTACTTTTGTAAAAAATAATTTTGATCAAGCGAATAGGTTATATCTGAAAATATTGGATTTTTGGCAGACCTTTAAAAAAAACGAAGAGACATAAATTGAACGATCGTTAGAATAAGTACATCCAAAATAAGTAAGTTTACAACTACTAATCCCCTTTTTCCAGTTTTCTACTTGAACAGCTTAGTATGTCAAAAACATCTTTCCTGCAGTGGTCCTTCATTAAAAGTGCATAATATTTTCTAACATAATAAGAAGACATCCCATAGGTTTTCGGATAATTGTGCTATACCGATAGCAAAGACATGGGTCATAGAATATGTTATGGCAATTGTAAAAACCAGATTCCTGATTTCATGACTGTGAATATAATTCAAATAGATACGAATAGATGTTATTTATTTCAATACAGCAACGTTTTTTCTGGTCGTTAGTTTATACAAAGGAAGATTTCTTCAAATGTGGCCCTCACTCACTTATGTTTTGGCTACATTCATGTTAACTGTAACTTAATGTTTAATTGACTAGCAATTGTGTTCAATACCATATCTTGAAGCAACCAGTGAGGGTTGCTTTCGTGTAACTTCCCCGTTAACATGGCCCTCCTACAATTAAACTAGATCTTGGGAACTCATTAAAAGCAATCGTGTATACATTGCGAGACTTACAGCAGTTCATTCTGATCATTGCTGTATAAGAACCCACGTAGAGAAACTCTGCAGCAAAAAGAAACCATACAACACTTTCTCTGTGAATACCCGGCGTTGACGTCTAGAAATGATATGTGGGTTTTTAGGAAAGTATTTCTTTGACAGCTCATCAGACTGTTCATCGGTAAAGATAAAATATCTATTAAATTATATAAATTCGATAGGATGGATTTAGTCTACATTATTCTATCTAAGGCGTTCTTGAGGTACATGGAGAGTTGTACATAAAGTACATCTAATGGGTCGCTTTTATATTCATTATTTAAACAAATAAATTTAATTATTTAAACATTACTTTAGGCAATATTGAGATTTAAATTATGATTCTGAAATCGATCTCAAGTATAATAAAACATAAAGGCATGAAAAGATTTCTACTTCTTGTACTCAAGAACCTTATCACTTTAATAATCAGGATATAATTCAATTGGTTTTATTCTTAAAATTTATAGATAAAAGATATTCCACGCTCTAGCCCGTGTTCGGGTGAAGAAGTCAATGAAATTTTGATTAAGGTTTAAAAAGACTGTAATTTAATCAATTTAAAAATTTACAACTTTAACGCCCAGCATCTCTAGAACCAAATTATATTGATAAGTAAAAAATACGTGAAAAAAATACTCAGAATGATAGACTTTGCAAAAAATCGACTTCAATTTGCAAAGCCCTGAATATAATAATCGTGCCCAATTAGTAGAAACTAAGAATCTCATTGTCTCAAAGCTCTTACTACAAACATTTATTATAAAATATTTAATTTGCTTGCATATATTTATTTCCATCTATATACAATAAAAAACAATTAACCAAAATATATGACAATTTCTGGTAAAATCTCTCCATCACTTAAACTGTTTAGCTTTTAAGTCTCCTACCTAAAATAAAGCTGGGTATGTGTCTATGTATGCAAATGCTTATTGTTAACCTGCCTTTTAAGCATTAAGAAAAAAATTAAAGCTAAAATAAATAAATAAAAACAATAATAAATGGAGAAAGAAGTCAAATGAAATTGGGTTTGAAAAAAAAAAATAATAAATAAATAAATATTTAAGATGAAAAAAAAAACAATGAACTGAAACAGATCAAACTTTATGAATATGCAAAGATAAAATGTTCCTTTTTGTAGTTCACAGTGTTGGTGAACTTTTTTAAATTTCAAATTTAAAGCAGACGAAAACTTTCCAAATTCAACCCAACAGTGCAGCCAACCAGGTTAGCTAAGCAGCCAACCAACGAATAACCGAACGAACGCTCAGAAATGGAGATTTGCTGATAACGTGCGCATTTCTTTGTCACGAGAAAAAAATTTGCTTACTTATAGGTTTTCTAAAGCGCGAAATTTACAAAAACACACACACACAGAGAGGGAACATATGCATATACACACATACATACATACATACATAGCAAAATCACACATAACAGATCAGTCTCATAAGTTAAATGCCATACCGCAAAAATAAACCGAATTGATAATTATGGTAAATCATGCTAACTTAGTACTGGGCGCTATGGTCTTCAATGTTGCCGACATAGCATACATCAAGGAAACAGCAGTAGAGACACTACCTTTCTGAAGCTCTCATACGACAACGTACTTGAGCTAATCGAGCAATACTGTCACAAGCATTTTCAAAACCTTATATCAAACCAGAAGAGACAGATATACAGAGTCCCTAGTTTTCTAACATGATTACCTGTCAATAACGCTTAACATCTCAGTGCTCTTAGCACACGTTTCATTTTAATGTGCCGATAAACGCTCCAATTGCAATTTCAAAGAATTTCGCAAGTACCAATTGAACTATACTTCCTCCTCCTATACTTTCTCTTTGGGAGCTATAGAGACCTATCCCACAGCTCTTCTTTTCTTTGGTGCACAGTACAAAGTTAGAAAATTCAACTTCACACCAAATAAAAGTATTACATACAGACATTCTACCCATGTAACTTTGCTTTTTAGCCACAACCACCAGCGTACTCCCATTAGAGGATGAAACCTCAATTGGTCAGAAAAACGGAAGCCGTGGCACTGACTGCCGTGATAACAGATTTACACGTGTCATATAAAAAGTATATCATCAGATAAAAAAATTGATCATAGTGCTCTCAGATTTAATTCAATAATTCTTGTTTTTATTGCTAATTTTAAATTTTCCACCCTCTTTTATATTATTTATTTATATTTACTTGTGGAAATCTGATCTTCATCAAGTAAAGGACGTAACCTCAATAATCATCTTAGAGTTCATTATATTAAATTTTGAAGTGGTTTTAAAACACTTTAATTTTATATGAAAACACAATAAACCTACAGGGTTTAATGGATCGATCCTTAGAATCATTGTAATAAGGTAATCATGTGAAAATTTGAATTGATACCCTATAACCATTTTAGTTACTGTAATATTTTCTTTCATAATGCTATGTAAGTTATTGGCACTGGAATACAAGGCTCACCTAAGATTGAAATTTGTTGACAAAAGCCTGAAATTGAAATCACTCTTGTGGGTTATCAAAATTTTTATTTCCATATCGATTCCGAGTTAAATAACACTTATTCCGTTTTTTTTATGAATCAAATATTTTATTGAAAATTTGACCCTTATACATTCATATGTATGTACATATGTACATATTTTTATAATATAGACATTATAAACATACATATGGTATGTACATATTTTTATATTAGCTTATTAGATAAAGTTATAATATTAATTATTAGTATAAAAGAATTAAACATAAAAATTATTAAAATTAAAAATATGGTTTTTGAATATGTATTTGAATATGTGTATGTATTTTCGAAAATTGTTCTTCAAAATCGTCAAAGAGACATCAACCCCCCACTTCATCAAAAGCACTTTCACTTCGCATGTTCTGGCACCTAAGATTGAAAACAACCTAAACTAGGCGCCTTTATTCCTTAGTTTTTATGCCTGGGTTTTTTTTTGGAATGCAAACACAAGCAAAAACGAATATTTTTGGCGACATCTGGACTATGAAAGAATAAACGCAGCATTGCGACTCAAAAGTAGTAAACAAAAGGCGACGAAATTCTATTTTCTTTCGCCCGATATTCACACAGTTTTGCATTGATGATAAAGTATTAGAAGTGAGCCACCGAAGAAAAATTTTTTTCCTTACCACAGCTTACCATAAGAGCAGGAATTCTCCTCTACTTACTTAATAAAGAGTTCATATAAAATCATTTAACAGAAGAAATTGATTATATCTATTGTAAAATGATCCAAATTATTTTAAAAGGAATTTGAATTAGAAGATCTCTCTCTTAAGTACGCTATTGATATTATTTAACAGCAGAAAACACTATGATTTGAATGGATCTATTATGTATAGCATTGATCCTTAATCTTGTGTGTATAAACTTTTTATACATTTTAGCACAGTTTCAGGTTTGTTGATCCATAATTTATATACATATATGTATCACAACACGATCTATGCCTGTTAAGAGTTGCACATTTACTTATAATGTGTCCTAAGTTTTCAATATCCAATGCACAAAAGCGATATATGTACATATATCAGTATCTGAGAGCTTCAATTAATTTAAGCGATTTCACAAGGTGCAGTAATCTATAAAGTAACCAACTAAAGTTCTTTAAATATGCCCTACATAGCTAAGATATTTTACTTGATATTTACTGTATTAGGATAACAAATCGTTTTACTTGACGCCACTAACTCAACTCTTACACTCTTGGTTTAAGTCAGAAGCTAATGTTTTAAAACTTTAAAGCAAAAACACTTATCCAAAATAACAGACATCAATGTCGGAAACTCCCAATTTTTTTAAGTAATATCACAAGTTGCAGTTACTTATAAAGCTACCAGATAGAGTTCCTTGATAAGGTAGTTTACTTGATATTATCTTTACTATAACAACAAATTGTTTTCCTTGATGTCACTTACTGACGTCTAATTTTATTTCTGCAAGTCAGGAATACAAATTATAACTTAAAATCTTCCTATTTGCTTGATAAAACACTAATTAGTGTAATGTCTGTCATTACATAGACATAGAGTTATGTTATAAAAACTCCGTTGAATTCTGATTATGAGTTATTCATGTGAGTTTGTAGATCTTAATCCACAATTGATGAAGTTTAAAATGTGAAAAGTACTAAAAATATATACATACATATTATATATTATTGTAATAGCAGATGAGTGTATTTTTTTTGTTGTCGTTTGACCTATTTGTAATTCACTTACTTTAAACTTTATATCGGAAGTGAATAAGTGCAAAAGTTGTTCCATAGTGTATTTTAAGATTCTGAAAAGATTACATATATGTATATATTATTAAAAAATTATTTAAATCTTTCTTCTACAAAGATTTTCAACCCCAAAAGTTTGAACTTTTCTTCCACTAACGTCTTCAATAAAGATATTGGAATTGCTAAACTTCTATAGAAGTATACAGTGATGGTTTTGCCTACACTTCTCGGACTGATAAAACTGTTGGACGGTCTGGTTTTTTTTCAAGTTTTTAATAATGATATTGGAATTCGTATATTTGTATAGAAGTATACCGTGATGGTCTTGCGTACACTTCTCGGACTGATAAAACTTTTGGACGGCCTGGTTTTTTTGAAGTTGATGAATGCGTTCTTCGAATAGTTTCACCAATTTTTCGGAAACTTTGCCATCTTTTTCCATCTTTTCATAGTGCAATAATTATTTTTCTTTCGTACACACTGATTTCTTTACCCTTTGATTCCATACTTTGAAATAGTTACTACTTAAAAATTAATTAATCACTGCCCTCGCTGCATTCAATTCAAATGCTCAATACTACCAAGTGAGCAAAAATAAGAACAATACTGCTTAACGGTATTATCTAAATAAACAAACTGTACGCAGACTTTATGGGGATTCTATTTACAGGCAGGGACACTTTTATCCCGTTATCTCCAGAATGCACAGACGAATACAATTTTTGTCTTTTACTATTTAAACTAAAGAATTCAAAGCATAAATATACATACATACGAATGTATATATGTATGTAAAAATTTTAATTTAAAATATTTATTTATATTGTGCTTCTTTATCACATATCCAAATTCCTAAGGTGTATGTAGACTTTATTCGCTATATGTATTCTTGTAATTCTTTTATTCTTTTGGTTATTAGAAGCTTTGCATTTGAAGGTAATTGTATTAAATTTTACATTCCCAAGGCTGAAATTTTAAGCCAATAATTAAATAACATTATCTATAATAGCTCTTTCAAAATAACATTCTTAAAATTTTTACATATTTTTACATTGTAAATTGAGTATTTAAGGACTATATTTAGTACTATATATAGAGAACAACATTCACACTTTTTAATTTAAAACGAAAAACGAGGGTTTCTTAATTGAAACCCTCAAGGATTTTCAATAAATGTTTTTTGCATATACATATTTCATATATTTTAAAAGCCGATGTACATACTTACACAATTTTTATGTGTAGTACAATGCACACCCACTCCTTAACTGTAGCGCACACTTTGTAAAATTCACAAAGTGAAGCCAACCAGCCCTTTGAAGCGACCGTTGCGTTGCGTATGTACATCATTTTCGCCTAGGAAAATGTTATGTGGAAGTGCATATGTACATATCTAATTCGATTTCAATTTGGCCCAGGCTTGCTTAAATTTCAGCAATAAAAAAAAAATACATATAAACAAAACAAAACGAAACAAGAAGAAGAATATTTATAAACAATAATAAACAATCAAATATAATATTTGGTTAAATATCGTTTTGTTTCATATTTGTTCGTTTGCATGTGGATACATGTTGTGTTAATGTGTGTGTGTGTGTGTGTGTGCTCGTTTGTTAAACGAAACAAGCTTTCATGCGTGCATATTAATTTTTTATTTTTGTTTTAATTTTTGGGACTGTCTGCTTAGTTTTAATATAGAGTAGCTATTGTTGTTGTTGTTGCTTTTATTATTATTGTTATTGCTATTGTTATTGATAATGGCACTGTAGCTGCTATTGCCGTTATTGTTGTTGTTGTTGTTGTTATTATTGTTGACTGGCTCTCATAAAACGACACGTGAGCCTATATTTTAGCTTTGCTTAAAGTTCGAAGCTGATGATCTAATTTAACAACAATTGTCGTGCATCTTTTTATTTTTTTATTTTTTGATTTTTTTTTTAATACATTTTTTGTTATTGTTGTTGTGTTTATACTTAGGTGGATATAGTGCCTTTTCATTTTTTTTTGTTTTTGTTTTGTTTATTTATTTTTCTTATGTTTTACTTGGTATAAGTAGAAATTTTCGTCACATATGAGATCTTAAAATATTGGAGCTAATATGCCTGATGTGCGATCAATTGGTTCGATAATGAGTTTAGCGCACCCATTTCTGTTATTGTTTGTTGTTGTTGTTGTTGTTGTTGTTGTTGTTGTGCTATGTGTTTCGCATTTGCGTTGTTTTGTAAATTTTAATTTTTTAAGTTAATAAGCTATTAAATTTTTTTTTTGTATTTTTGTATTAAAATTA
>NC_051848.1:22742078-22749120 GCF_002237135.1 Teleopsis dalmanni
GGATTTTATTAAGATGGTCTCAGTGGTCTATTTTCATTTCAACAGATACATACATATATATTTTAAAGTAAGTTGACCAATAGTCCTGTTAAAAATTATTTGATGCTTTAGTAAGATATCTTGTTTAATATACAACAATAGATCATGCCCTACCAATAATTACTTATCTAAGATTAATATAACATACGTAGAATAAACATGCCTGGGATATACTTCCTAGAGGGTATTCATAAAACCTCGTACTTAGACCCTTTTACTTTTTATAAAAAAATTTAAAATGATTTTAAAATCTACAACTGTTATACGGATATGTATATAATGGGTTAGCATAAGTAAAGATTCTTAGGATCTCTATTATAATTCAACTTAATAAAACGGTGAATAGTCGGTAATTAAGGGAAGAAGAGCTGCTGATCTGTTACTGTAACTAGTACCCAATATTACTTATAATTTTATATACGTAGATTAGGACACTCTTTCCAAGTATAGCACAATAGATCGCACACGTAACGTCGTTGTATTCTCTATTATTATGAAATTGATAAAATAATGTTAAATGAATAAAAAAGTCTAACAATGTACTTTACGGATTCAGATAGACATATAACGCATCAATTCATATTATTCATATTATTAATTCATTCATATTATAGATCAATTGATTATATTTGTCATTTATGTCATATGTATATCTATATTCTACACGTTATATGTTATATATATGTATATTATACGTAATATATAATGTAATATATTCCATATCATGTATACTCTATACTTTATATACATATACATATGTAGTATAGTTTATACCAGGGCTGTCCAAAACACGGCCCGCGGCTTTTCTTTTTGCGACCCGCGACGTGTTTCTAATCTACCACAATTAGGAAAATTTTTGTTTGTTATATTTTGATAACTATATTATATTATTTTTATGGTATCCCTAATAAATAAATTAAAATGTTTTGAATAACTTATTAAACTCCCTGTTAATTTAACTGACAAAGACTTTAGTATATATATCTTCGTATAAATGGTCCAAAGAACTCGTATCCAGTGTCGTAAGTCATTACATTAAAAATGAGATATTTTTCGTATGACAACAATATTAATAATGGTAATATTGATAGAATAGTTAGATAAAAATTTGGGCCTGTTCAGTACTGAACCTATTCAGTAATTTGAATTGGGCCGCGATCTTATTTGGTCGGGACAGTCCTATTCAACATTTCGTGGTAGAATAACGTAACAAATACAATTAAAGACGTTTGCAAAGTGTTGCTTTGATCCAAATGTGGCCCATTTTTGTTGATGATATTTCGGAAATCTATAATTTAATTGTAATAGAATTTATGGGTTAAGATACTTAAGTGATAGTTGGAGTTTGTTATGCAATAAAGCTTTATGCTATTAACGATTTTTGGGATTTCAGAAAATTTGGAAATTGGAATCAAACAAATCTACACTAGGTTTTCTCAATCCCTAGCGTTTCACGATCGGTTCATAAAATATTGTATTTTTGACTTTAAAGAAATTATTTTTGGAGAAGATATTGATGTCAGTAGCAGTTTGAGCAACACCGGTCCATAAAATATTGTATTTTTGACTTGAGCGAAATTTTTTTCAGCTTAAGATATTGGTCCGTTTCTTGTAAAACTATTGAATTTTTTTCCGGTCTATGCTGGTAGACCATTATAACTTTTGACCCAAATTGTACGGACTTAACAGAAAACTTTGTGGATGTGTATTATTGTAAGGTAGAATAACACATAATTTCAAAGTCTACTATAACCCATGACATACAGAATGTTTCCAGTCACTTTAAATAGAAAGCTTCATATTCCTTAGTAGGGTTTAAACTATGTCAATTACCTTCATCACTTTCTTATACCTGAGCCACTTTATATATTATATATTTACCCATTTTCATAAAAATGGATTGATTACGTTTTACCCGGTGCTCTAGAATGGTAATTCTTTTCGAAAAATGATTTTCAGTCGAAGTGTATGGCAACTACGTATGAATTATCTATTGGTAGTTGATATACGTCAAATGGTTAGTACTCTCTTCATACATTTAATACCATTAAAAGTGCTTTGGAATTTATTATAAGACATACCACAATGCTAAGAATTGGTTCAATGTCAAGGGAAGCCATCAGCGCCTTCAATATAAACAACACAAGTTAGTATGATGAATCAATACTTACTTAAGTGTTGATTGATTTTTTTATCTTTATATTTACTACGTGGTGGTCTATTGTTCAATCAATGTACATAAATTGAAACATTGTAGACAATAATTATTGAATATACGAAACGTCTATAGCAAATGACCGAAATTTTTGAGCTTTGCAGCGTTTGCGAAGTATCTTAAATGTAAACATCCTGTAAATAAACTTTAAGTATAGTAAACAAGTTGTGTTCAAAGAACCTTTTTTATTGTTGTGTTATGATTCTTGAACTTATATATATCAAATTGAAAGATTTCAATTTATTGTTAAATACTTTTTAAGTGGATTATATGGTATTCCATTTTGCCTTAGAATTTGTTAGTCGAGCATCAAGAATTGATAGTTAATGATTGATTTATTTTTTCACTGGGATAACCCCATAGATATATTCCGATATAGATATAAATACAATGAATAAAAGGTATACCGATTTTAAGATAAAAAAACTGATCTAGGCGTAACGTTTGAGTTATTAGTAACCCTCGAAGTGTACAATATGGTAGAGTTAATCACTAAACCCTGCGGAATGGTATAACTGGATTCGTGGACGTTAAATCATCTTACCTAAGTAATCTCTTAAAAAAGTAATCTCTGGGATATAAAAATTAATACCAAAAACAAAATCCTAATAGAAGTGTGAACAGGGAATCAAGCTGAGCTTAATTTATTACGAGGTAGTGTTAGGCGAACCGGCTCGGAACAAGTGAAATAAATTTTAATCATTCCAAAATAAAATTCAAAGAAGACTGTTGATATCGTCATGATATGTATGAAATTCGAATACATATAAGGATATTAAAGTTGAAAGCACCAAAAAATATATATTAGGGATAGAACCCTTAATCTCTTCATTACTGTGAAAACTCAAGTTACGACACAGATTGTTCGTCCCTATTTGCTGCTGTGTATTTGGCGGCTGCTCTTGGGTCGTTGCAATAAATTTGTAAAGAAAATAATGTTTATAATGATTATTTATTTGTTTATTAATATTTTGTTATTATCACAATGCAGAGTTGAATTTATTAGACCAATCCTTCTGTTGGACTTTGAAATCTAATAACAAAAGAATGTAATTTTTATTCTAGTCAATATTATCAAAATAACATCTATACTTTTTAGTGAGTCGTCCAAGTGATCAATTAACTCTAGAAAAAGGTTTACATTCACTCTCTTTAGAATGGAAATAAAACAAGACAAGCAACAGATGACAACAAGCAAAGCGCTGGATAGTTCGACTACTTAATAATAAGTTAACAGGGATATAGTACGATATAAACTTTGGAAACGTCTCTCAGTCTGACTCCTAGCGAAACAGGCCCTAACTGAACAGAAGTCATGTCGCTCTTCCACTTAAAGCCAAAATATCAGCTGTTAAAGCTGATTAATAAGCGTACTCAACTGATGCAAACTTGTTCAGGTTGCAAACTATAAACGGATTATCCATATCCGAATAATTGTATTAAAAATTGGTTTCGACGACTTTGATTAGGAAAATCACAACATTGCTGAATTTAAGCCGATAATCCAAGTATAATTAAATCTGATCAGTGTTCATATCAAAATCGGTTCAATTTCTCTTTGTTTAGCATTAATCAGGCATTGTTACCGTGACTATGATTACATATTTTGATTTGGTGCGGATTTAATAGAACATTATGTTGCTTGACATATGGTCATGATCACAAACAGAATACAATATTTGTTATTAAGTCTCTGGCTATTATACCTTAAGTGGTTTCATGTTTGAGCTAAGGGTATAGTATATGGCCATAACAACCAGTTACCGGGTTTCGACCTGACGCAGCATGTCTCTCCAGGCACCTCTACTACGTTTGTGGCTTCTCTAGTCTCTAACATGTTCGCTTAGTGCTCCTTCAATTTGATTACTCCACCGGCGACACGATTTACCTTTCCACAACTACCGCTTTAAGTACCTTTTTCGCTGAAGAATCTTCATTCATTCTCACGACATGGTCAAGACAGCTTTTAAAAGGTTTTTCATATTCAGTAATTTTGTCTCAGCACTCCACCGAGTACTGAAAAATTGCCATATTACAATAAACCATAGTGTATGCTAGTCCGACTGAATTAGACGAATTAGAATTATAAATTAGAAGACGGAACTGTCTATAACTAGTGGATTCGGCACTAAAAGTCATTATGTATGTTGAATTAATTATGAACCAATTTAGAGACCAATACAATATTAGTACTGTGGTAATAAAAATGATGGACTTATAATCAACGAAGAGGTTATACATTGAAAATTAAATGGAACGGAAACTATCCCTAAAGTTTAGGAAGTTATATTCACACTTGGCTTAATAAAGTCTATACTCATATAGGACATGTTTTGGCAATTAATATTCTTTTGCGTTAAACAACCATAAATGATGATTGCCCATACAATCAAATACCATTTCGGAATAATCAAATAATAATCAAAATTATATGAACACAAAACCCTTAATTTAATAACTATTTTATTCCATTCGCCCAGGGCATTCAAGGCTATAGTGACTTGCTGCGTTTGCGCATTTGGATAATTTTCGGAAATTATTGTTGGTATTGTTCTCAAGAAAAGTTCTCAGCCATTTCAATGGGAAAAATTTGTTTTACAAGGAATAAATTCACAAGCAATATATTTTTGTTATCAATAGAGACTCAGTATGGAAGCTGATGAAGATTTCGTAATGAATAAGAAGTGCATTTAATAGTTTTGGTTTTTGAGTACAATAAACACAGCCCAATTGTCTGCAGTTGCAATCAAGGAATACTTAAAATAATACATGATTACAATGTATAGCTCAGAAATTATTCCTTCGAGAACCATTGAAACCTTTCAATTGAATAAACAATAAAGGGGCAAGCGTGCAGTAAGTATATTAATGCTTAGAAAATATTATTTTTTTTAAATAATAATATTGTAATATTTATAGACACGTGAATTGAAGTACCACTAGAAATGTGTAACAGATTAATAAGTACAGGGGGAGGGATTGTGGACATCAAGCATGAGTTTGAGAATTTGATTTATGTTATTTTGTTTTTATTATCCAAAAAAATCACATACTTTAGGTTTAACGCTTCTAAAGAAAAGTTGCCACATGACAATCCGATTTCTTCAAACACTTCGGATTCCAAAACACGCGTATAATCAAATAAAATTCAATTGATGCCCGTCAATCTCTCAGTTAATTACGATTTTAACTGTTCTTTATATAGATGTTTTAGTTATTTTAATTGGTAAGCTTAGGTTGAAAGGTCAAACATTTACATTTACATTAGTGTGATACCCTCAAAGTTATGAGGAGATGTTCCGGTACGCTAATCATTGCATCCAATATAACAACTTGTCGTATCCTTGTCTTATCTGAAAGACAACATTTGATAAGTCCAATTTTGAAATCTTTGCTAGTTTGGTGTGCTTTCAACCATTCTGATTTCGTAATATATTATTCGATTTGTTTGATTGTTGAGAAAAACTTGTGGTACACAAGGTTTGGCTTTCTTCCAAAAGCCTACTTTAGCTGCGGTAAGTCGAGAGAAAGTTGTGGTTCACATAATGGCGTAACTGCATTTTTTAGGCCTATAAGCATACATATCAGTATAGTATATACATACTTTTTCAGTTCAAACTACTATCTCAGCTTTTGAACTCTTCCAATAAAAATTTACACACATACTTTTCGGAAGAGAACCCTGTTCACCATTTAATTTAATTGAAATTGGACTACTATTTCTTAAGGCAGCCATATAAACTTAACAATCGGATATGAAATTTCTCCGTTTTTAATAAAGGTATTCGAATGAAATTTGGTATATACTGTTCTTATATTTGCATAAGACAACGTACAAAATTATATTCAAATGGGTTTAAATCTAGATATAGCTTCCATATAAACTCACGATTCAGACACATAATTTTCTTAAAAAAAAGTTTTTATTTTATAAATAGGTATAACATTTTATTTGAAGTACATGTATATTATGTACTTTAAATTTAAAATTTAAGTATCTTTTATAAAATGTAATATGGAGTAGGTGCAATATGGAGTTATTCCAACAAAAAACGTTTCGTCCCACTTTTGAGAATTTATTAAAAATAAATAAAATGAATACATAAATTTATAATGGGACCCCTAAATTTGGGGGCCCGAAAGCGTTGCTTCCAGCCGCTTCCCTGTAGTTACGCCACCGGGTTCACAAGGCTTGGTTAGGTTACGTTGCAGTGGAGGTCCTGTGACCAAAGCCCACTTGAAATCAATTGATGGCATTTTATGTAAAACAAAAGATCAACAAAAAAATTAGGCTACCAATCTATATTTTTATTTAGAGTTTAACAAAGTTACAGCTATAAATATCATAATTGTTAGAAGAATTGTGGAGAAAAGTGGGCAAAAGTGAGTAAACCAAGCCCCTACGTCTGCTCTTTTTAATACCTATCATGAGTTAAATACAGATATATAATCTAATCGTATTTATCCGTTTTATATACAATATTTAGACCTAAAGAAATTTTTTTTTCTCATTTTATAAAAAAGTGTCAATATTAATTAAAATTGCGAGACTGTAGTCTATCAATAAGTTTTCTACACATTTCTTTCACGAAATCTACTTGCCTTGGTGTTTCGAATAGATCGTAGTAGATTACGCATAAAATGTTGTCTTTCTATGGTTAAGACGAAAAAAACACCACCCATTTTTCTACTTCAACCAAACGAATCATAGCACATGTATACCTACTCGTATACCTAGGCTCTACTCTATAAATCACGGTTCAATAAATTTCAGCGCCATTTTGTGAT
>NC_051848.1:22749220-22750661 GCF_002237135.1 Teleopsis dalmanni
TGATCCATTGCTAGCGGTACCGTTAATCATATTATTACTGCTACTAACCATATCTACATTGTTACTGGAGTGTTCGCTTCTCGGTGAGATATGAACTGGCGTTAGTTTTTGCAAGGCGTTATGTTTTAATGATAAATCTTCTGGTACTGAGGAACAATTCGATTCGGGTGTCATGGAACGCAGCGAAAAATACGAAGAATCTGAATAAGCTGGCGATATCGGTGCATGATGATGATGATAACTAAAAGGATACGCGTTTGTTTGATGTGGCACATGATATGTTGGTATTGTCGGGAACGGCATAAAACGATGTTGGTGTTGGTGTTGATGTTGTTGCTGTGGTTGGGGCTGTTTTGGTTGTGGTAATTGCCTTAAACCGATCGGGCAATGTATTATATCGGAACGCATTGGTGGCGAAACGGAACTGGGTCGTCCATGTAAGTAGTGTGGTGGTGGAGATAAGGAACTTAGCGATTCGGATGGTGAGCTCGGTGATAGTAACTCACTACCTAATGGTGAGATCTGTTGTGTTAAATGTGGATTGTTGATGGTGCGATAAAATTCTGCAGTATACGGTGACATATGGAAATTCCATGGTTGTATGCCATAATTAGGATATGTCGGTTGGGGCACTACAACCGCTGCCGAGGCAGCAGCAACAGCTGCAGCTGCTGCCAAGGCAGCCGCTTGTGTTGTATTTCCAGCATCACCATTGTCATCCTCTTCAATATCAACACAATCGATCATTTCATCATCCTCATCTTCATCATCGATATGATCAACATCCACACCTTCATCCTCACAGCTATCGTTACTTACATTAATCAGCATCTCATCCTTCACCGTTGAGCTGCAAGAAATTGTTGTTTCCCCGTTCCACGTTTCTTTTTTCAAGCTTAAGTTTTCGGGCTCTTCACTGCAGTATCTTTTTTCTTGCTCGGACTTTAGAACTGTTTTCTTTTCGATTTTACATAGACTCGCAACTGCTTCCGCGGTGCCCGCACCTTTGTCTTCACTGTTAAACTGATAGTTCACTGGTCGCTTTTTCAAAGGACATTTGCTGTAATTTTTTTCAGCTAATATATCATCGATTTTATACATTTTGATCTAATATTTTCTCTTACAATTGCGAACAATTTTTTTTAGTTTTTTCTTATGAACTTTACTTTTCAAAATATATTTTTTCAAATTGTCTTTTATTTGATTTTTTCCTTTTTTGCTATAAATCGCTTAACAAATATTCACACTTTATATGCACAAAAAATCTCTCATTGTTCATAGACATTTTTTTTTCTCATTCACAAACTAATTCCCTTTATTGTTTTTTATTTTAATTTAAATTTATTTTTTTTGTTTTGTTTTTATGATATTTCATTCATTCAAAGAACAGTGTTTGTTATGTGAACTGAAGTGCAACGTATAAATCATAAAAATAAGGAAA
>NC_051848.1:22750761-22806526 GCF_002237135.1 Teleopsis dalmanni
ATATTTCCATTATTTTTATTTATTTTTTCAGTTATATTTATATATTATTCTATTTTTTCTTTTCTATTTATTTTTTTTTTTAATATCTTTGACAGTAGTATAGTAAAATATATATAATCCTTACATATATATTCTTAATACATCACATATTCTATAATATTTTTAAATACTTTTATATCTTTTGTATTTTTACCCTTTTCTATTATTTTTAAAATTTTTTTCTTTTATATTTATATGTTTTTTCTATTATTAATATATCTGTTTTCACCAATTTTATTATTATATTATTTTAGTAATTTATTATTAATAACTATTTTATTATATCTATTATTTTTACATTTTTTTCTATTACTTTTTTTTTCAAATACATTGACATTTTTTTTCTATTTTCTTACAATATATTTTTTGATTATATCTTTTTTTAATTTTGGCAGTACAATAATTAAATGTATATAATCCTTATATAAATATTCTTAATACATCATATAATCTATAATATTCTTAAATTTTTTTATATATATTCTTTTATATATTCTAATATTTTTATTTTTTCTATTATTTTTATTTTTATCTATTACTTTTATTTTTTTGTCTACTATTTTTATATTTTTTTAAATTATTTTTGAAAATCCAAAGATCTAAGATCATAGTGTTCTGCTCTACTTGAAATCTATATCCCAATTTCAATATAGAATATATATACTATAATATATAAACTATATAAATACGTATGCAAAAAATTCTTTTTTGTTTATATACAACTTTTAATTCTATTTAATAAAGATTTTTATTTATTTATTTTTCTATTTATTTTAATTTAAGTGTAATTATATATATTTATAGTATTGTTATTGTTTAAATTTATTTTGTTTTATAAATAAACCATTTTTTATTTTTTAATATACATAATTATATTTAATTCGCCTTTTATGAAAACTATGAATCTTTCAAATTAAATACAATAATAATAATATTCATTAAATATTATACATATGCATTAATACATATTATGTTATACATATAAATATTATGTACATAACTGAATTCCACGACTCATTATATTTTACATATGGATAAAATTACATTATATATTATATTATATTGCAAAAGTTTAATTAAATCAAATTATATATTATAACAACAAACTATATCAATTGATCCTCATGGATTTTAATTTATTCCTTGATAATACAAGATAAAATAAGGCATCTAAATAAATACTCTAAAACTTTATAACTTCTAATAAAAAATACTTTCGGTCTTCAGTTTTCAACCTTCGTGTTGCGAATGTATATGGTTTCCTTCCTCTGCTTGAAATGCCATCTTTACCAAATTGTGGGCTACCGAAATATTTTGGTCTTGTTCCTCATATTTTGCAATATGTATAAATGTACATTATAATATAAACATTTTATAAATGCATATTATAGTGAAAAAAAAACAATTTTAAAATTTTAAGCGTTTTTATTTAATACAAAGAAAATATTTAGTTGGATGCGAAAATTCCGCAGACAATTATTGGAGAAAATTTTGACAAAACAAAACATTTAATGATTCTCAAAATTACATACTTAATTCATTATAATATTAATTATATTAAAATATAAAATTGAATTTAAAATATTAAATATTTTTTTATTTATGAAGCGAACAGTATGCATAAAATTTCACTTGAAAGCAGTGGGCGAAGTGAGTCGCGAGCACGAAAAACGGGCTAAATATGAAAATAAATCACGTTTTCTATAATAAAACCAAATTAAACATATATATTATATTAAATAATATTACAAAAATATCATTAAATAAAAGCATATTGTTAAATTTATATATATTTAATATTTTAAACTTATTCATAGAGTGCGCATATTCTAAATTAATGTATATAAAATTATAATTTTAATTTAACAGTTATTTAACTTTAATATTAGTTTTAAATTTTTTTTTTAATTCTTTTTTATTTTTTAAGAATTTTTTATTTTTTTTTGTTATAATTTTAATATAAGAATATTTGAAGTGCAAGCACATCAGTTAATTTTGAATCGAAAATAAATTTAAATAAAATATATAATAATTAAATTAATAACAATAACAAAGTAAATTACTGTAAAAAAAATATATATATAATAAAGTAAATCATATTTACAATAATATTATAAATAAAAAATATAATAAAATACTTAATAAAGTACATAAAATAATAAAATAAATAAACAAATAATTAACAGTAATATGGTAAATAATGATAATAAAATAAATAAACATAACATAATAATTAAAGTAAAAAAGAAATAATATATATAAAAATTTTCCAATAAAAAAAAAATAAAACAAAAAACAGAACAACAACAATAAAATAAAATTTTCTAGTAAAACAATTAATTATGATAAAAATATTAACTTTAAATAAAAAAGCATTAATAACGAAATAGTAATAATAAAACAAATAAAAAAAATATTTATATTAATATTAAAATAAAATAATAGCAATTGGAATAATAATGCATATGTAAAATAATTAATAATTAATAACAATTACATAAATAATAATAATTCAGAAATCAATAAAAATAAAATAAATACTTATAATAAAATAAATGTTTCTAATGAAATATGTCATTACAATGAAATAAATTATTATAATACAATATTAAATTATAATGAAATATAATTATAATTAAATATAATGATATAATAATATAATAAACAACAATTATAATAAAACAAATAATAGTAAATTAAAATAAAAAATAGTAGAATAAAATAACTAATAATTATAATACAATAAACAATAGTAACATATTATAAATAATAGTAAAATCAAATAAATAATAGTAAAATAAAATAAATAATGTTTATAATAAAATAAATAATAATTATAATAAAATAAATAATAGTAAAATAAAATAAATAATGTTTAAAATAAAATAAATAGTAGTAATATAAAATATTTAGTAAAATAAAATAAATACTAATTATAAGAAAATAAATTATAGTTACATTAAATAAATAATAATTATAAAAAATAGCAATAGTAAAATAAAATAAATAATAATAAAATAAAATAAATAACAGTAAAATAAAATAAAAATAACAACAAAATAAAAATAATAAAAGTAAAATTAATGAGAATAATAACAGTAATATCACTTAATTAATATTAAAAACGTAACATGAATAATGTAAATTATAATGAAATAATATTAATTAAGGAAATAAGATTAAAATAAATATCAATAAAATATATATACTTTTTCTATTAATTTGCTATTCTATTATAAAGTTTTCTAATACATTCAATTTGATTTAGTTTATATAATATATTTATATTATATTATATATGTATATATATTTTAAGATCTCATTATTAGTAGATTTTTTTTTATATATGATTTATGCTATCATTTGTAGATATTGATTTCAATTATTAAAAGTTAGGAATAGAAAAGAAATTGGATAAGAAATTAATTAATTAATTAAGAATTAATTAATTAATGTTAATGTCTTAATTAAATTAATTAATGTCTTATGTATTCGCAATGTTATAATTCTACTTTGTTTTGAATATATGGTACATTTTACATAATTACACTTTGTTTATATAACATTTTTTATATTATATATATATTATATATAATTCAAAAATATATAAATTAAATTGGGTCATTTAAACAATACATTTTTACTTATTAAATATTATATCACATTTATAAATTTAATATTATAATATATTTAAATGTTTATAAATTTTTTTCAAAATAAATTTAAAATTTTATTTAAAATAAAATTTCATTTTTTTTAATTATTTTTTTAAAAATTAGTGATAATAAGAATTTGAAAATTACAAATTTAGAATTTTATTTTTGTTAATTTTTTTTTTATTTTTATTTTATTTTATTATTTGTTTTTATTTTATATAAATTTTTTTTTTATTTTTAAGAAATAGAATATTTTGAATTTTTAATAAATTTTTTTATTCTTAATTAATTTTTTAAAAATTCGTTTAAACTTTTGTGAAGATCCAAAAATAATTGAATTATGTTCCATTATCAAACTGTTTCGCGCACGCTCAGCTAAACACAACCTTCCAAGAAGCTTTCCAATAAAAATGAGACAAACAAAAGAAGCTCTTAAATTTCGTTACTCTTAAGTGTTATTATTAAAATCTTTTAAGAGCAATTTTTTTTAAGTACTTTGTATATAAAATATATTTTGTACATAAAATAATTAGGCATATAATCCACTACATATAAATAAGCAAGAAAAAAATCAAAATATTTCTTAAATAAAACAAATTAAAAATAAGAAATTGAAAAGAAATTTAATATTTATAATATTTTAATGAATTCAATTAAAAATGAAATAATAATAAAAGCAAAATAGAGAAAAAAATCAAAAATGTTTTTAATCGAAAAAGCATAAATAAAAATATGTTTTACAATAAAAATAAAAATATTAAAAAAATTATAAACTACAGGTCTGAACTGTCAACGGGAATAACTTATAATTTTACTGGTTATTAATATTAAATAAATATTATTAAATATTAATATTCAATATATAAAATTTGTATAATTCATATATTTCTTTATTTACTTTGGTACTTTATATTACCTGAACAACGTTTTGCAATTTATATAATTAAAGAGTTTATTTAACCCCTTACCAAAAACATAGAAATTCGTATTCGTCTGTGCATTCTGGAGATAACGGGATAAAAGTGTACCTGCCTGTTGGTAGAGGCCCCATAAAGTCTATGTATTGTTTGTTTGTTTAGATAATACCGTTAATTTTTAAGCAATTTGTTCTTATTTTTGCTCAATGATCAATTAAATTTTTTAAGGATTGACTATTTCAAGGTATGGGATCAAAGGGTAAAGAAATCAGTGTGTACAAATGAAAAATAATTATTAAACTATGGACCGAAAAAAGTTTCCGAAAAATTGGTGAAACTATTCGAAGAACGCATTCATCAGTCCAGCGCATAGTGAACAATCGCGTCCTGACCGTACAAAAGTTTTATAATAATATTGAATATGTGTTTGTATGAAATATAGAAAAACTCTATGGGAAGGTTATTTATTGATATATTATAAGTTATAGCCAAAGAAGACGCATAGTTCCTTGATTTTCTCTTCATGTCCTTCAGTACGAGCACAAGTTTTTAAAATTACAATAACAATCAACAGAGAAGTTATAACAGCAAAGAGGGCAGCATTAAGCATTAACAGAGACAATGTAAAAACAAAAAGGCTAGGAAAGAATTAACAAAATAAACCTTTAAATGCACGCAAACACAAAAACAAAAACAAAAGTTAAGTAAAAAGAGAGTATACACGTGTGTGTGTGAAATTCGATCTGCAAAACAACAAAATAAAGCCCAGGTGTTCAATTATTTTAGCTTCTCCAAAGAGTACACACACACACACACACAGTTTAACAATTCAACAATTAGACAAGAGCCAGTCGACGCGACAAAATTTTTGCCGTTGGTGTGTGTGTTTGTGTACGCAGAGTGGCGCTAGTTGGTTTAATTCTGTGCCCGTGGCTTGTAAGTTAACAGCAACAATTTTTTATAAGGAACTGAAATCCTCTTCTCCCACCCGCAACACTCACTCTGTTGACCACCACGTTGTATCATATTTGAGCTAAAAATTATGAATTTAATTTTTTCAATTAATTTCGATGTAAATAACGGAAAGAAAAATTTGTATATACATACATACATACATACATACATACATATGTATATATCTTTATTTCTTTTAATCATTATAATTATTTATCAAATATTTATTTGATCTAATTTGGTCAACTCATTTGAATGTCAAGAAGTGGATGAAAAATTTGTATGTATGTTTGTATATTTGTATATACATATGTATGTTTACTTTCCTTAATCATTGTTATTATTTATCAAATTTTATTTGATATTATTTAATCTATAAACTAAACTAAATTTAGTTTAATTTCAATTAATTTTAGATTCACTTTAACATAACACATTACACGTAGTATGTTATGTTACACATTTATAATATAACATAACAGTTGGTACATACATACATAAGTACATATGTATGTCAACAGTAGAAGCGTAATGTTATTGCATATGAACGTATGTTAAAAACAGTCAATATTCAATGTTTCTTCACTGCATTTAAAAAAGAATTATATTTTATATTACATATGTATATTACTGGTAAATAAAATAATTTCCACGTACTTACACAAAACATATACTCACATTAATATGTATGTACATACATACAATTTATAAATAGATTGGACATTATTAACTTTAGCTTATAAACACTGAGAGCACGAACAGTGGAAAGAGAATGTTATTAACATTGTTTGAATAAATTGCATTTAAATTATATTTAAAAAAAAAAGGATTCGTGTTGAAGATGATGCGCACACACATACACATACATAAAGTATATTATTTGTGGGAAAGTAAATGGAAACATCTTGGCGCTAAGTGACAGGTTTTTACTCTTGAATTTTGCTAAAATTTCGTTTATAATTTTTTAAATGCATAGAATGCTCTCTGACATACATACATACATATGTATGTTTGATGATATGTCGTACAGTGTAATAAAACAGAAATTAGTCGATCAATTAGTCGATTCAATATATTCGGGACCAGTAGAGATATTGATATGTAATTTTCCTATAGTATAGTTTTTGAGATGGTCTTTATTTTAAATCTCAGATTAGGCCCAATCGGCTTACCGGAACAAAGAGAGAAAGTTGAATTTTGGTGTCCAAATAACCTACATTATATTACATACATACATATACATATATGTATGTATGTGTACATATGTAATAAATTGTTCATTATCGTTAAAAAAAAACTTTTAACTCTTATTGGACTATATACATATGTATGTAAATATTTAGTTAAAAAGGAAAGTTATTTTTTTAATAAGTGTAAGATACAATACTTCAACAATAGACGCAGTGTCAATGGTAGTTAATGTTCGAGTCCATATAATGACTTTAACTATAACTATCTATAGTTTTGAAGTAGTCATATACATAAGAATTGATATATTCAGTCGATACTTATGCCTTAGATATCGTGCTAATTCCAACGGCAGTCTTGATTAAGTAAAAGTTGTTCATTTTTACGCTTCCTGTTCCGTAGCTCGAATGACAATCAATCACAGATCATATAGTAATTGATAGGGTTACTTATGAGCAGAAGTCCTAACATTTCGAGAATAAAAAATATATTAATCATTGTAAATATTACATTATTTTTTGATTTTTACAAATTTATTCAGAAATAATTTAGCTTTGAATGTCAGTTCCTGTAACTGCGTTTTTTTTTCTGTTTGATTGCTCAGCCTCTTACACTCTGCAATCTCTTTGGGAAAATTATCGATCATCTCCACATATACATACATACATACATATATATATCAATATATCACATAAGTACATATGTATGTACATATGTATGTATGTTAAAGTTGTTTGAGAAAAGTGAGGTGTGGAAATAAAGTTTTCAACACGTCAATTGAAATTGTAGGAAATAAAAAAAAAAATTCACAAAATCTAGCTCCATAGATTGTCATGAATTGCTTTGATTTCATTTTTTGTTTTTATTTGTTGTTGTTGTTGTTGTTGTTGTTGTTGTTGTTGTTGTTGAAGTAAATTTTATCGAATATCGATTTTTGGTTCCTTCCAATCCCAATAATTTTACGTAGAACACACATTTGTAGCCACAAATCATGTGAGTCCATGTGCGTTTTTGTACGCCAGTACCTGAGCATGTCTTTCGGTTGATTTAGTTTGCAGACATTTAAACTGGAGTTTATGATCTTGTTCCTTGATAAGATGCTAGACTGGCGCTTGTCGTAAGTCAAAGAAACTGGGAACATACACAGTCAACTATGCATGTCTACAAATGTTAAGCCGTAAGTTAGCCTTTAATTGTGTGACTTATCAGATTTTATTTATAATTAAATTATAAGCTTTGCTTTCTTTTTCTAAATCGATTTAAATTATATATACACATACATACATATATACATACATATATATTTGTATATAATTTTATATATCTACATACATATATGGTCCTATTGTATATACATACATATGTATGTGGTTTATGTAATCAGTTAAGGTATTTATAAGTTTGTGACGTAGTACTGGGAATAAAGGAGAGATCCATAATTTAAATTTGTTTGTTTTTATTATAAAAAATGTAATAATATTTTAGTTTATATATTTGTACATATGAAGATAATACATATATGTATGTTGTATATATGTATATCCATCTATACCTAAAACATTTTTATTAGTCTAAAGTTGCGTCAGATACTTTAGTTCACTTATGCGAATGAGGTGATATAAAATATTAGATCAGAAGAGTTAAGAAATATGGAGAAATAAAAAATAAAGAAGACAATGTATAATTTTGAAAAAGTACTGAATACTATCCCAAAATCCACAAACAAATCAGCGATCTCTTCAATATAGTTTATATATATGACAAGATACTTATATACATAAATATGTACTATATAGATATTGAAGACCATGTAAAGGAGGAATACTTTATGAATTTTATAATAATAATAAAATTAGCTCTCATTGTCAAATTGAATCATTAAATTTAAAGCAATAAATAAGAACGAATAAATCATAGCTAGAGCTAGAGAACGGGGCCAGGAGCACAATATTCTTAATACACACATATGTACATATGTATGAATATTATTTTTAAATAGTTTTGAGCAAAAAAATAATGCAGTTCTTCAAATTATCAATATATGGTATTTGCATATAACTTTACCATCGACTACATTTTAGGTAGAGAAGAAGATATAACTCCATAGACCCATAGCCATCACTCCATATATCCCTTTGGCTACTTTCATGGCATTATAAACTAGTGTAGTTACTTGCATATGTATATCTGATTTATAAAGAAAAGAAAACTTATTTACATACGCAAATAAATAAATATAGAGCTTAAGCCCCCTAGCAACGTACCTGCACCTATCTTAAGGCACCTAAATTAAGCGTGACAAAAGACATTAAATTTATTTAAATTTTATATGTATAATTTTACATAGATATGAGCTCAAATGATAGTTGTACACTATTCTAAGCTTTTATCCGATATACTAAAATAGATTATTTAGAATCAAAATTGGTTAAGGTAGACAAGAAAGTTTGACCTTGCATTTCATCACACTTATAGAGAATTTAAGGTAATGCTAAAGAAAGTTATAGTAGAGCTAACTAAACAACTATTACCAAAGGTATATTCGGGGAGGAGAGTGAGATTAGGAAATAAATCCCTTCATGATAATATAAATCAGATATAAACAGATGTAAAAGTGCTGCCAAAAATCATAATTTCTCCAATTCTGGTAATGACATTGACTAGTGCGATTTGTTTTCTAAAAGTATGAACAATTTCCTTTTCTTTCTGTAGCAATTATCTATTTCTAAGATCACCCTTTTACTCTTTTAAAATCCTATTGGCATCTACGCCTATATTTTGGAGCATCTACTGTGTAATTACCCGGCTCTCTCGAGAACTCGACAAAAATACTTTGGAGCTGTGTGTTTTACAGGACTGGAGCACATACCTGAGGTTTCTGTTGGAATCCTAATAAATTTTGCTAATGAAACGCGCATACTAAGTGATACATACAATCGCTAAAATAAGACTCTGATATGGTATCGCAATGGACCTTCATGGTCTACGCGTGGCCTTTTTGGTCTGCCAGCATAATCTAATCTAATCTAAGCCTATGTTTAATATCGGTGGTATAGCCAAGTTTGTGCCAAAAGAGGCATATACTAGAAAATATCACTTTGACAGTGTTTAGATAATGTAGCTTAGGTTAGGTTATAACAACGATCCTAAGGACTCATGTAAAGATTATCTGCAAATTATATTGTAGGGAGAGATTTTATATTGTATAATAATATAATATACTAGAATAATTGATATATAATAGGCCAGGTTTAATATAATATAATAATAATTATAATTAAAAAAATAATTATAGTTATATTATCCCTGGCTGTATAATAGACATATTATTAAACTTAATAATAATAAAAAAACTATAATGAAATAATTGTTCTAAATTGAAATACCAAATTTCGTATTTTCAACTAAAGTCTATTCGGAATAAAAACCATATGCTTTAACAATAAAAATATGTTTTTAAAGATGAAATATTCATATTGTATCTTCTGATCTATTTACTAGCACAATCGTCACGAATGGCACACTTCTTTTCATAAAAAAAGATCTGCTTCCATAATAGAACAGAAAATTATCTGCGAATGCTGCTGAAGGTGCATTAAAAGGTGATCCTGCCACAACCTTGCATCTAGTAAAATACACTGCAGCATGCACAGCTGTGACTCTTCCTCTTTCGACAAAAACTCCAGCTTAAAATCACTACTAATTCCTGCTTCATCGATAGAAGCAAACACTGTTGAACATCCTTGGAAGTATATATCCCATACACACGCACTCATAAGTGAATGAAAATATTTTCGGGATCAATATCCTGCAGCAAAATCTGCCGTTGCTTTTGTTCTTTTTTTTTTCTTTCAAATGTGCATTGGAGAACAAATATTCTTATCCCTCTCATCCCTATTTCAGGCTGTTGGGCATATGTAGTAGCAACTTGGATTGCTCTACAAATACATCGATGATTCAGAAAAATCTGATTTTACAGTTATCACAGAACGTTTCTTTCTTTTGTTTTTGTTGCATTTCGGTCGTTTTTCTTCATATCCTTGTTATCGGTTATTTTATTACACTTTTGAAGTAATCTAATATCCTGCGCCCGAACAGGATATGCTGTTTCCATTCAGTAATGAAACTGTTGTGGCACCTTTACTTTGGGGGACTGCTGTCTAAAAATAGTTTCTTTGATGAAGCATTGGACACACGTCCTTGCTGTCTGACTGACTGCACAAACAGAGCAAAACAGTGCATTGGTCCTTTACGATGTCATTGTCGTCGTTTTAAGGATATTTTCCATAGACAGCTGATTTCAGAGAAAGTTATTTGTTTAAGCAGCGACTTTAGATATAACGGATATTTGTAGAATCGCGAAATTGTAAGAGTATAAAACAGATGTAATCTTAATGGGGGATATTTGAAGAGAAAAAAACAGCTAGTTTGTATCTGCAATATCCGTCACTGTGTATCCTAGAAATGGACAATATTTACTTAACAATAATTCACATTTTATTTCCTTAACAAGTTCCTGTAGAGTGGACATTGTAAAATTTTGGTTAAAGGAAGTAAAATTTATTTGAATAAATATAAATGCATTTCAGCAGTTTTTTACTGTTAAGAACACATTCCTTGAATACAATATATTTCTATTTACAATTCTAATAGAATATTATAAAGTAAATAAGTTTGTAAAGTCAATGGAATAACTTTGAAATCCGGTTGGATATATTAATTTTTAAGTTAAAAAAAAAATTAATTACTCACTACCGGTCATTAACGATCTTTACCGGTATTATTAGTAGATTTTTGGGAAACTCAATTTTTTTGCTTCTTCCTGTTCCATTGAAACGAGTTCAGACTTGAACTACTCCAATGTACGTTGCCGTGTAACTAAACTTTGAGTGACAGTTCTTTAGCGCTATACTTCTAAATTGTTAGCATATTATCTAACGATTTCGATTCTTCTTCTTCTTGATCTGGATGTACCTCTTTTTTTAGGAATCTGCTTGAATAGACTATATTTACCAAATTTAGAATAGACTTCATTTACAGATTAGTATTGAAATTTAACAATTAAAAATAAAAATATAATAAATTAATTGTTCAATCAATTATTATCTATCAATTATTGTCTATCAATTATTATCTATCAATTATTATCTATCAATTATTCTATAGCTGGTTTATGATTTCGTTCTAAAATAAAAACAGCAAGTACGTTCTAATATGCGAACATAAAAAGTCAAATACGGCTTTGGATCAGTTGGTTAAGGTGCGCTGACTCTGAGCTTTAAATTTGGCAGGGCACGAGTGCGATTCCTGGTACTTGCAGTATCAAAAATAATTATTTACTAATAATTAAATACAAGAATTATTTCCAAGACCACTGTCTACATCTGATCTTACATTATTGTACAGCAAATAAGTCAATCTAAATCGTAATAAAGAAGTAGAGGAATATATAAGAAGTAGAGGATATATTAATGTTCTATCCAATATCTGAGTTCATAGTAACGTATCAAATAAGTTATAATATAATAAGTCTCTATTGTAAATCTGATTAAGATATACATACATATGTATGTAACAAATTAGTATGGTCTAAAGGTCTTGCTTTCCGGTTGGCGTGCATATTGCGCTTAGATCCGAAAAATCTCTGTATTAAGCTAAAGAAATCTTTTAGATAATCTATTCGTTTTTTTTTTTATTAGTTGGCAAATTTATATTTTTGGTCGACATAATTAATAACTACTAATAATTATATTGATTTATGGGTACTATATGATTCTTTGCTATTTGCTAGCACTCATATAAGTTTTTTAGATAATTCATAGGATCATATACAGAGAGTTATTTGAGACAGATTTTTTAAACAAACTTAAAGTTTAAAATTTAATTGAATACTTGCATTAATTATATATGGATAAATAAATATATATAACATAATAGTTATATTTATAAATAGTTGGTTTAAACCTTAAAAGTTTTTCTTGTATATACCAAGATATCTATAGATAATATCGTCGAATTCGGCATATCACTTGAGATATGTATGTTACAAATGAAAATAAATACGGGTTAATAATTTTTTAGTTTTAATTAATAAATATTGGTTTTATTATAAAATTTTAATTAATGAATTTAGCAAAAAATACTCTAACTAGAGATACAGATTAAAATCACCTCATAAAGTTTGTTAGAAAATTTTCTGCTTTCGCCTTAGAGGAAAAAAAAAAGATAATAGTTTCGGTTGTTTACTTCTATCCTCAATGCAAAATTGTGTAAAAACCCGGCAGAAATAACAAAATTCTCGGCGCCTTCTGTCTATTGATGTAGAGTTTGTTTATAGTGCTGTAGTCTAAATGTCGTCAAAACTATGTACATATTTTCGTCTGAGTTTGCAAGCAAAACAAACTCAGACATGACAACCCAGTAATATAGACGCCGACCATAGTATAGACAGTTTTCATTCTTAGGTGCCAGAATATTCAGAATGTGAAGGTTTTTTTAGAGTTTTTTTTTAGTTTTAAGGGTTGCAATCAGGTCATTAATTTATAACAAGCTCTATATATTGCTTAACCTGTATGTATCCTTGATCTTTTTCCATACTCTTAAATTTTTTAAAGAAAGTTTAATTGGTCTCCCACAAAAATATTTCAGATCCCCAGCCTGTTTAAATATAATTCCCCCACATTGTTTTGATTAATTTGTGGCACGCACTAAATCAAACACTTGATTGATGTTCTAAAAAATGCTCCTCAAAAATGTTTGTTACTCCTAAATCAGCATTAAGATTAGTTATCAAAATAAATCACTTTTTTTTAAAGCTAAGTACCCCGCACTAAAATATTACGTAGTCTGCACATGTTGCCTGCATTACATTTGTAATAGTGCTATAATGGTGCACATGCCACATTTTTAGAACAGCATTCACTTTAGTTTTTCCTCTGCACTGACTTAGGTAGCCTTAATCTTCTGCTTACAGAGGATTGAGAAATATTAAAAATATGTTTTCATATATAAAAAAATATATATTAAATAGATATTCATATACATATGTATATTTATCTGTGTGTATAGCATATCAATATTTGTCTTCATGCCATACCCTGTTCCCTGCTTTAGCTTAGAGTGCCACAGAGGAAAAAAAACACCTTCATATCAGTGGCACATCCTTTTAATAGTGTTTGGCACACGACAGATGCAACAACTACGAAAATTTTAAAATGAATATAAAGTATCACTTAAATTGGGTGCAATATGAGCTGCCACATTGCCACTTCGCTGCACTTTTCCTACCACTGCCACACGCATGCGCAAGCAACTTAGTTTTTAAAGTGAAAATTATGAAAAATTCAAAACTAAAATGCAAATGAAACTAAAATGCATTTTTTCCAAAGTAAAAATAAACACGCAACCTTTTTCCGTAACAAAATATAAAAATAAACACAGCAACTACTGGCAACCAGAAATGACAACGCTGAGTAACCCTTGGATGACACCCTTTTGCCACTTGGACACTAAGTTGGCGTCATTTATGCACTCAATCATCGCTCACTCAAGCAAATAAGCACTGAGCCAGGAAGCAGTGGAATTTGCTATTTGACATGTGCGCACACTTCGGCCTGTGCCGGCATGTTGCGTCTGCGGCAAATGTTGCATGTGTCAATCCGAGGGGTGCAAAAGTGTTTTCCAAGCGTTTTAATCAGGCATGTGGCACAATTATTTTTCAATATTTTGCTGAAGAACTTTTCTAATATATATTTGCATAAATGATACTTTATGTACATAATATGAAAAGGATCAATCTATTGAGTTTCTGGAGGTATTTGTAACGGCATCAGAGACGCTAGTAAGTCTATACATTCTCGAACATGTTAAATATGTATATGTCTCTTTGTCTGTTTCAGTAAAAACCATTCTGTTTATGAATAAACTTTCAACATTTGCTGGAATGGTCAAAATCAGTTGATAATATATAGGTGATACATAAGCTGAACAATCAATAGTTTAAATTTATCGAAATTAAGATAGAAATGTACGGAAAACTAGCTTTTAATAGACCAGAACACTGAAAGTACAAAAGATCATTCTGTTTTCTAACAGATCTTAACCAAATAGAAGATAGGATCTCATGGTCCAATAATCTCCCCCTAGTCCAAGTCAAAACCAAGGAGTCAGAGAGAATGTGATTAGAGGTCTCATCCGTTTCCTAGCAGAATCAGAACATCTTCTCTTCTCAAATATTTCTATTTTCTTAAGAATATAACACAGGTTCTGATAACTCGTCATATAACTTACTAACAAACTTAATTATGTTCAACAGAGGTGAGACGCAGAGGTGATAACTCGTCATATAACTTACTAACAACCTTAATTATGTTCAACAGAGGTGAAACGAGACGCACGAAGAATTATAGTGTATGCTAATTTAATCTGAATAATATTACAAAGGACCTAAAGAAACTTCTAGAGAAGTAGATAAACAAAAGTCTTATAAAATTCAGATGAAGGATTGTATTATCGATTCATAGCAATGCTGTAACAAAACTACTGCATAATTATTATAGCTACCGTTATGACCACAGTTTACTAGCGACAAAAAGATACAGAATAAGAATCGCTACTAATGACCTCTGCAAAGAGTTGACAAGGGATAAGACTTTAGTAGTCCTCTTATATGCATATCCTGCATTATCACAGATATGTGCAAAATATTTTGAAAAATTGAAGAAATATATCTCTGAAATATAACTTCACAATTTTAGATTTGCTAAAAGTGTTGATAATATATATTGCAGAGTACCATCCGATTTCGTTTAGGAGAAATATATTAATACGTAGATAACAGTTACTAACTATTAACCTAATACAGCCTATCTAAATCGATCCGAACTCTTGTCAATAATTCAAAATGTAATTTGTTTGTGAATTTTCTATAATTATATGTGAAGAATGTTTTTATATCAGGCAATCCGTATTTTTTCCTACCTATGTTTTCTATTTAATTGTATCTGATGACTCCCAATCACAAAATAAAGTAACTAATAAAGTAACTTATCAATAATTCTAGAAGGATCAAAATGATTTGAATAAAGTCTATTTTTTTCGATCATCAAAAAAAAAAGATTAGTTCTATTGCTGTTAGTGCCATTAGGTACTATAAAAAAAAATTAATATTGCCAATATATTTCGGTACTACAAACCCACCCAAGTTGTTGAACATTTCCATGAGTATAGTTCTTTATGTTAATATCCTAATTCTCTAATCGCAAATCGCAACGGTCAGATGCATTATGTCAAATCAATTTTCCTTGTAAGTAAAGCAATTACCAAAAATCAATTGGTACATTATCGCTAACAAAATCATCAAGACAAACCGAAGCGACCTGTGCCAAAAACTTATCTTGTCTGGAAAATCGAGTTGGTAAACAAATGTGAAATGCAATAAAACACATAAAAGTATCTTGTAGAACAAAAGCAAAAACAGAAAAAACTAAACTGACCATTTAACTTAATTAATTGCTTATCTCATAGGTAAACCCAGCCTATACCACGCAGATGCTGCATGCGGCATGCGGCATGCGGCGTACCAGACGAGCATGGATGATGATGATGCATCTTGTTTAGGTATCTAGTTTTTTTTTGACCGATTTATTTGGTTTTATTGCACCCGTTGACATTATTTGTGCATATGTGCAGCAGTGGAAAGCTGATAAGTATTTTTGTGTGAATGTTTCTGTTGCACTGCGATAGATTGTACGATAAATGTGCTAAACCCTAACCGCAGGACACCACCAACAAAAACCCTCCTGCAGCAAAAATTGCACTTAAGTACATGCAACATGATCAACGATCAGTGTTCAGCGATCAACTTGACTGCATTTTGCTGGACTGCATTGGACCGCATTGGACCGTATTGGACTGCTCCTACTACACCAGCAAAATTATATGTGCGATTATATGTCAACAACGGTGGAGTGGGGGTTTATTTGTGTATACACCATATCAAAAAGTGGTAACCAGCATAAATTAATAGATAAACCGAAAATTGTAATTTCTTTTGTGGTTGAAGGCTACTTTATGCTGCTTCTTCTTCTTCTAGCACTTTTTCTTAAAAGGTTCAACTACGGTTACTGCCTAAACAATTGTTGATTGTTCAAATAGACCCGAGAAAAATGTTAGTAATATAAATAATAATGTTTATTAATATTAAATATTATTAAATATTATTAATATTATTAAATATTCAACTTTAATTTAATTTAAATTTTTAAATTCTAATATAACAGAGCAAGTGAATTTATTGATGAACTTTCACAGGAAATTAACAAAATTCCAAACTGGGTAATGAACACTGATTCTGAGTTTCAAAATTATTATTTACTAATTGCTAGTCTATATATTGTTTCTGTATTAATTTAAGTATTAAAAATGAAATATTGCTCGCAGGATAATTAACGTCCATAAGTGTCAACAAAAATGTGGACTATAGCAGTACTTGCTTTCACACGATACCATATATGTAAGTCTTGTATGCAATCTTTATATGATCTGAAGCTAAGAGTATGTTGCGGCTTTAAGTATCTAAAGTATTACTTGAATCCGGATTAATATGCATAGATCTCTACTGGCTAGATTTGGGTATGAATACTACCTGTACTGTAGAAAATGTACATTACGTACTCTTTAAATGTGGAACTTACAGCGGGGTGAAGCATAACATGAAGCATTGAAATTTTTACTGCTGACAAACCTGCATGACATGTGCAGGTCCTCTAGAATAGAGGATAATATCAAGTATGGTCACTATAATAATAAGGAAGTAAAAATCTCAAAATCGTAGATTTCAATACACCTCAATATAAAATTACCGATAGATTAAATTACTTGCTATCTGCAGAAATAGCAGTGGCTTCAAAGAGGCCACTTGTACCAGGATACTGACGTCTAGTTTGGCCTATTATACATTGTACACTATTTATTCCTGAGTAAATGAAATAATCAGAAAAAAGAAAAAAAAATTCAATAGCTGACATAGAAGTCTACTATTTTCTGCTGTACTAATAATTTTGTTTGAGTGTCAGCATTTTTCATGTGTCATATTATTTACTAGGAATATTTATACATTTACCAAAGTATTTTAGCTTATCTTATCAGTTTGTTGTGTTTGTCTGGTCTCTGCAGGAGTCTAACAACATTTCTCTAGGCTTACACTGGCGACAACATCGTCGAATTGCGGCTTGTGTGTTAACGTTCTGTTCTTGTTAACAGAGATTTAATGGTTAAATTAGCTTGGCTGTTATTTTATTTTATTTTTTTTTATTTTCCTTAATTCTCTATTTATGACCACCCACATTATGGGTTATCGCATTTGGGAACAAAGTACTTAATAACAAGCCAAATTACTGTAATTAGAGAGGTGCAAATGTGCCAATGTGCAAATGTTTCACAAACATTACACCCGGAGTTATATTCGTTTTATTAATTAATTAATTTTATTTCTAATGTCCTTACAATAAAAGTAACAAATTATATACAGCAGATACGCAAACAGAATGATATCATCATTAGCATAAAAAAGTTCTCCCTTAACTGATAATGACGTATGTATACTATAAGATGCAAATGTACGAAAGTACACAAGTCTTTTTAAAAATAGATGTTTGTAGTGAGGCCATCTATTGACAGTTATATGCAGAAGTAAGATGGAACTTATGAACCACTAATGGCATTTGAACAAATTGAATCTATTACGTTTTCTCCCAGATATGCTGCCAAATTTTTATATTCTTTAAATTAGTAGAACCGTGCCAATTAAAACACTAATGGGGGAGTCGTTGATTTTTCGGCGTTGCTGGTATGCTGGATTTTAGTCTATCTATGTACAAACACCAATCCTGTGGTACTACAAGTAGGATTTTTTTTTGTTGGATTATAAGGTCGCCACTCCAATCCAACCTTACCTAATAGGTGTGAACAACTAATCGAGCTAAAGAGCAAATTTGATGGATCGACATTTTTCTTTTCTGCTCACAAGTTTTTAGTCATGAAAGTTAGTGGCGGTTAAAAGACAACTATTTTTTTTAAATTATAATTTATATTTAGGCTACTCTGGTCTTGTGACTGGGATGCAAATAAAAATTAATTTACTTCATTACTTCATCCGACGATTCGTTGGTTTTTTTCCAACATCTTCAGGGGTGTCAACAATGTTAAGTTAGGCTTAAGTGTCTGACGGGTTTTTTAACATATTCAAGTGTAAATTAAAAATTAAAGATGGTTCTTATAAATATTAGGAATACTTCTGCAAGGCATCGCCACTTTTTTTTTATATTATTCCATCACGATGGGTGTAATATAATAACTGAGCTTAAGAACTAGTTTAATGGGTCTACCTTTACTACCAAATATAGCAATGCTAGAGACCATTGCTTAAATTTTTAATTATCAAGTGATAGAAAACAACTTTTCTTTTTTATTTTATTTCATCGCGATGGGTGTGATCTACGTACCGAGCTTAATGGAATAACCCTTTCTGCCCAAAAAAGTAACTTTCCTTTATTTTTTTTTATTGCATCCTAATCGCTTGTCTTAGTAAATCGCAGTTCTTCCCTAAAAATATCTATTTAAATTTTTTTTTTTCAATTTTAAATTTGTCATCCATACAGATCCTTTTGCAAGGTTTTTAAAGACTTAATAATATAATTGATGCGGCTGTTGGAAGGTAACTTTTCTTTATTTTTTTTTTATTATTGAATCTTAATCGCTTATCTTAGTAAATGGCAATTCTTCCCTAAAAATACATTGTGACCGAAAGGTTTTCGGAAGTTCTCATTTAAAATTCGCGCGCTGTATATTTTTCGATATTTTAAGTTTATGTAGTTTGGCAGCACTGTCCTTAATTACTATGCCAAAAATGAGCGCGATCTGTCAGACAGCTCGTTTACGGCAGCTGTTGAAACCAGTTCCCCTCAGTAGTGCGTTGCGAAAAAACAATGGAAAAAAATATTGAACAAAGAGTTTGCATCAAATTTTGTGTTTCGAACGAAATTTCGTGTGCAGAATCGTTGCGAATGCTACAAAAGGCTTATGGGTAATCAGTTTTATCGAAAACTCAAGTTTATGAGTGGTACAAAGCCTTTCAGGACGGTCGTACGACCGTCGAAGACATGCCGCGTTCTGGACGACCTTCGGCCTCTACCACCGACGAAAACATTGAAAAGGCAAAGGAAATCGTGTTCCAAAATCCTCATGTGAGTGTTAGAGAGATAGCACGAGAGCTAGGCATCGGTCGTGAGAGCTATCCGCCGTAAACGGCCTCAATTGTGGAAGGATAATTCATGGATTTTTCATGACGATAATGCTCCCTCGCACCGAGCCAACATTATCAACGATTTTAAGGCCAAACATTCAATAAATACCATCAAACAGCCACCGTATTCACCTGATCTTGCACCGTGTGACTTTTTCCTGTTTCCCAAACTCAAATTACCACTCAGAGGAACGCGTTTTGAATCCATAGAAGACGAAAAACAGAATTCGCAGAGGGAACTCAAAGCCATACCGGAAAGCGCCTATAAAAAATGTTTTGAATGATTGGAAGAAACGTTGGCATTTGTGTATCGCTTCTAATGGAGCATATTTTGAAGGAGATAAAATAAATATTGATGAAGATTAAGAATTTTGCGTTTTATTTAAAATTTCCGGAAACTTTTCGGTCACAATGTATCTATTTAAATTTTTTTTTCAATTTTAAATTTGTCATCCATTCAGATCCTTTTGCAAGTTTTTTAAAGACTTAATATTATAATTGATGTTGTTGTTGGAGGGCAACTTTTCTTTATTTTTTTAATTATTGAATCTTAATTCCTGTCTTAGTAAATAGCAATTCTTCCCTAAAAATATCTATTTAAATTTTTTTTTTCAATTTTAAATTTGTCATCCGTTATGCAAAAGGCAAAGGGTTAAAAGGGCCGTAGGGAATAAAGCATAAATTAATTGAAATTTATTAAAAAATTTATTATTTTCAATTGCTTTCATTTGCTTGTAAGCAATAAATTTAACATAAATTAATTAAACGTGGCTCTCGTGTATCATTTTCTTATTATATTGACAAGGTTGCCAGGAAAGGAATTTATCGGAGCACAAGGTATGCATGTGCATAATTGAGGCTGTTGTGCGCACTTCAACTGCAAAAAAAAAACAAAAAAAAAAATTCAAAATTGAAATTGAAAAGGCAATAAAATATCGAAAATCGAAAAATCAAAACAGATATATACTTTGTACATGATATGTACGTAAATGAACGTCAATATCAATTTACAGAATCACAACAAGTCAATAAAAATAAAGCCACGAAATTAAATTCGTTTACAAATTTATGTTAACAATTTTCCTGTCATGTGTCCTGTTACGCTGTCCCCATTCTGTTTTATTTCTTATTTTATTGTACGAGTGGTTTATTGCGTTTTTAAGGAAACACTCTTCAATGGATACAATGGATACACGTAGCCACTGCCGCAGCCACTGCCGCAGCCACGGGCACAGCCGCAGCCGCAGTTACGGTTTCGGCTTCGGCTTCAGCTTCAACCTCAGCTTCGACTGCGGATACAATATTTCGGAATCCAATTTCAATTTCGACCTTACTTGAGGTCAATAAAGTGCAGATTTGCAATTTTCACTTGGCAATTATTGTATCAGCCAAAAAGTATTTAGGCTTCCAAAATACTAAGGCACCTAAAACATATGAAAAATAAATAAGAAATAATAATAATGAAAAAAGGAAATAAATTTACAATAAAATTGAAATTTAAAGAAACGCAGATACTTTTACAATCACAACAAGCAATGCAGCAATGCAAAAACGCAGCAACGCAACAAACGCAACAACGCAACAAACGCAACAATGCATCAACGCAATAATGCAGTAATGCAGTAAACGCAAAGCAGCGCACACTTGTAAATTAATTTGGCTCTTAAAAATTCGGTTGTTTTTGGGGTTAAGCTGTGGCTGCGACTTCACAAGTGTCGACCCAGTGAGTCTCTGGATCACTGGAGGTAAGTAAGCATAGTTTTTTTTCTTGTGAAATGTACGTGTGTGGCTCGCTTTGTCCTTAAGTACAGAATTGCATTTTAAATCCTACACGATTTTTGCGTTGCTGCCAAATAATAAGACAAATCTTATTACATGCCTTCCTGACGTCTCTTCCTTGAGGGAGTTTTGGAGTTTTGGAGTTTTCGAATTTTATTATTTTTTCTTGTTTTTGTTTTTTGTTTTTGTTTTTTTTTTCTTTTTTTTGAAGAGTTTTTTATAGTAATTTCTACTTCACTTAACCAAAAACCGAACCATGACCCTTTTTTCACCGGGGCTGCCTTTCTGCCTCCTCGTATAGGCGTTTCATTTAAAATGTCGTTAATAATTTGTTGTTTCCAGAGCAGAAGTCTTTTTCATATTTTAAATTCTCTGCGTTCTTCGTTTGAGTTTTCGATTTTGGATTTTCAGTTTTGGGTTTTGGGTTTTCGGTTTTCGGTTTTGGGCTTTTGGGCTTTCGGGTTTTAGTTATTGGTGTTGGTGTTTTTCGAAATTTTGATGTTTACAATGTCATAAAAAAGTTTTATTATATGCCGTAATTCTTATATTTTTTTATTTCCTTATTTACTAATTTAAACTTAAACTTTTTGGCTTTACATATTTAACTACATTTTCGGTTTTAAGTCATTTAAAGCCATACGATCCATACGGTCATATTTTGGACATTCTTAGCAGGTATGGAAAATTTTATGTTTTTCTAAAATTCGGTTTGTGGTGTAAAATTTTTAATTTCATACTAATTGTGTTCTGTTTTCATATTGAATTCTGCTTGTTTAAGGATTTCACATACTTTCTCCAATTCAAGCAGTAGAAAGTTTTTAAGTGAAAGTTGTGCCTAAGAAAATGGAGAAACATTTATGTTTTTGGATCGATACAACTTTTAATTAATTATTAAATTTTACATGTAAAAATTACAGACAAATGCAAAAATTAAAAATTTTTTTTGAGATAACCATATAATGTTCTAATACAAATAATGTTCCATACGTTCTTAAGATGACTAACAAAGCAATAATTTTTTTGGAAGAATGCAATTTTATGCAGACAAATTGTCTCTTTCTAAGTTAATACATTCACTCCAACGCTTCTCTAATATATTTCTCTATTCTCTAAAATTTAATACATCTAAATGGGCTACAGTTTCTGCGAGCATCCAACGATGGATGCGGAAGTAATTCAAAGTATGATTCGACATTGTTATAATGGTCTTGTGACCATTATTACTAGATGTGGACAATTGAGCTATTTTTCTTAACAAGAGGTGGTAATATATTATCGTTTAATGATCAATGAACCTGCTGAAATTGTGAAGACTTACTAGAAAAATTTCGATTCCATACTAAGTCGTAGATTAGATTAGATTTTGAAAGGGTTTGAGAACTATGTCACCTTGGCAGTGCATCCTTTGAGGCTTATTGTGACAAACCCACTTTAATTCCACGTAAAGTAGTTGTAGCAGTGAAAAATGTCATTATGTCCTTTGAAAAGATATTATCAAATTCCGTTATAAGTGAATAGGCAGTTGATAAGTAACGAAGTGTGAGTCTGGAGAAACTATTACAGTGAGACACAATGTGTTCTGCTGTGTCCTCTTCTTTGTGACAAAGTCTGCAGCTATTGTCCCTTATAATATAATACCTAGATTCGATCGATATTCTTTGACAGTAGAACATTTCAGCTACAACTATTAAGTTCTTACCGAAACAAACTTATATTTCAGTCATATATATTTTAGTTATATTTCAGTCATGTCGAAATAAGAGGTAATAGAATACCTGAAAGATGAGTCGTTGTTATCACGTCTACAATATTTATTGTAGGATAATCACTATTAATTGGTGAAAATCACTGAGAGTCATAGAGGGAAAGAGAAAGAGAGAGAGAGTCATATTAGGCATATATGTTATGATTGTATGGAAGCAGTTCCGATTTTAATATTTTTTTTAGTTTAATTAATTTTAAATAAATATTTAAATTACAAATATTATCTCGATTTTTTTTAATAGTTCTATGGCAGTTGTGATATATAGTCAATAATATCGAAATAAATAAATTTTAAAATGCTTTCATCTGTCAAAAGGTATTCTGTTAAACAGAATGATAAATTGACACTCAGAACCGTGTTAATTAAATTCTTTGATTAAAAATAGAGATATATTTCTAAAATCTCCGTTATTTAACATTAAGCCTTTTGTTATATTTATTATAATTATATTTATTATTTAAACCTGGAACTTGAGCATTGAAAGTTTGTGCAGCCTTGGCTTCTTGTGGATAAACACGATTAGTCATCGCTTCTAATTTGCAGGCACGAGTTCTAAGCCTGGCACTTGCAGTCCAAACAAATTATATACGAACTATAAACTAATTAAATAAAATTCGATTATTCCAAAGACCACTGATGAAGAGTACTTGACAATACTCGAAACAGCGTTGTATGGTCAGCCAAATTTCAATAAAATTAAAAAAAATAAATTTTTGTGTTTGTCCTTTATTTCTTTCTTTGTTATTCGAAAACCCTTCTAAAAATTTATTATTTATATTATTATAAATCAGGCTTTTATTACTATTAATTATATTTACATATTTATTATATATTATATAATAAATTTACTCTTAACAGAACTTTAACAATTTTTTTAAAAACGAATTCTTCACAGTAAAAAGTTTCACAGTACACTTTCAAGTAGAGTTCAACATCTTCAACTCATTCTCTGCAGTTCTACGTTACGTCTTTACTATAGCGCTAATCGTCAAGGTTTTCTGTGAGTTCTCAAGTAATCCACACTTACTCTGTTGTTAGTTTGTTTACTAACTTATTGCTATCCGTAAATTCCAGTAAAACACAGAACCTCAATAACCTTTCTAGAATAAGTTTTGTTAGCAATATCTTTAACTAAGTCCCTAAAGTTTAACGCGATGTTTTGACTAAAGGGTAAGGCTACCGACTTCCTTGCGGGACTCAACGAAACACCTGTCCTGCAGTGTTCCTATATTATCTCCATGACTAATCCAAATCTATTTTGACGATCTGATTTCTGTGACTACGTACTCAGATTATCAGATTCACAGAATTTACTGCAGGTATTTATTAATGAGAACTATATTATTTATATCTGAAATATATTTTTTTTAATAATTACAAAAACAATATATGATAACATTAAAAAAAAAATTTATTTTAATTGCATATTAATTTTGTTTAAGATAATCAGTTGATTTTTATATTCCAAATCCTGAAGGCACTTTAACCTTCAAATTAAACTCGTACTCGTATGCTTAAGTATCTAAAATATTTATTGTAAGCTTATATCTGAATCTGCATACACTTTAAACTAAAATGTCAATTTATGTTGACAGGCAAGTGACTGCATGTTTGGCAACCACTTAAGGGATTTTCAGCAAAATATCTCAGGTTTTGATTCAGTGTCTTCCGTCTGGTTTGCGTACCCAAGTGAAGGGCGTAGCTGATTCCGATCTTGTTTAAGTGAAAACGTAACGTGAACCTGCTGAAGTGGCTGTCTTGTCTTTGGATTTGTATGTAGTATTTCGGTTAAATGCGATAGGCTCATCAAAATTAACACGTTTAATTTAAGCAGTCACAGTTATCCTGTTAAGCTGAGCATTTCTTGCCATTTAAGTTGTTAAATAGTCGCTTTAATTTTTTGAAATGATACAATTTACAAAGGATCTTGAAAAAAAAATAATTAAAAATTATTTTGAAATATTAAAATTTATTCCAGAAAAAAATTTATTTTAATTGACTAAAACAAAATGATTAAAAAACTGTAATAAAAATAATTAAAGTTAAATAAATAATGTTAAGTTTTTCTCGCGGATGGATTTGAATAGCAAAGAAAAGACAAGGACAAAAATTTATTTAATTTATTGAAATTTGGCTAACCATACAACGCTGTTTCGAGTATTGCCAAGTAGTTTATTGTATTGTGATTAGTTTATTGTTTATAGTTTATTATTTAAATGAATAAATTTTTTAAAAACACTCACAGCGAAGAATAAATTTTAACTATAAAAATTTTATAACAATTAAAGTGATGCCAATTTGTTTCAACTAGACTTAATATTGTTTTTTTACAACTCTGAAAGAAAAAAATATGGCTAATATATAATTACTTATGGATTATCAAATATTCAAGTATTTCCAAAGACTGCTGATGATGAATACTTGGCAATATTCAAACCAAAAGCAAAAGTTCAAAATATTTCCAATGTCTACTGATGATGAATATTTGGAAATATTCAAACCAAAAGTATGATTAGTCAAATTTTTTTTATTAATAGTGATATACAATAGCACAATATCGACCGAAGACTACTGATGATGAATATTTGGCAATATTCAAACCAAAAGCAAAAGTTTAAAATATTTCCAATGTCTACTGATAATGAATATTTGGAAATATTCAAACCAAAAGTATGATTGGTCAAATTTTTTTTATTAATAGTGATATACACTAGCACAATATCGACCGTAGACTACTGATGATGAATATTTGGCAATATTCAAACCAAAAGCAAAAGTTTAAAATATTTCCAATATCTACTGATGATGAATATTTGGAAATATTCAAACCAAAAGTATGATTAGTCAAATTTTTTTTATTAATAGTGATATACTCTAGCACAATATCGACCTACATTACATATGTAAGATAGGAGCTCTCAAATTTTTCTCTAAATATGTGCTTCGCACAAGCACATATTCCATTCCAAATCTATTCACACTCCTTGTTGCCAGATAGCTATGACAATGTCACATCAATTCATTCATTGGTAACATTAAACTATTATATTCTTTAATTTTTATTACTTTTAAAATAATTATTTAATTCAAGAAATAAAGAGAAAAAAAACAACTACAGCCAAAATTCCGATTTTAATAATGCCTGTATATGAGCTTCACATGCACTTGATACCCACTCGAACGTAAAAATGTACTTTTCCTACGCGGACAAAAGCATATGCACATGGCATACCCTTAAACACGTTAATATTATTAGAAGGAATGAAGGAATATTTTCAAGTGTTTCTTTAAAATCAAAATTTCAACTTATTTCCTTAGGTCGGCATATTTGGATTGTGTTGAAATCCTTTTGTTTAGTTGCTAACAGCCGTCAGAGAAATATATTCTAATAAAAAAAAAATATCAACAAAAAACGAAAACGAAAACATAAAAATAAAAATAAAAGTAAGGAACGAATGCAAACAAAGGACTTTTTTTCCTTATGGGCATTGTCCTGTGCCACGAATTGTTTCGAAAAACTCTATAGCATTACTACAGGATATTTAATGAATCATTCTTTACAGTAACTAAAGATGCATGTGCATGTATATGTACACACATATAAGTACTTCAAGAATGATTTAATACACAAAACACACACAAAAACATGCGCTCTCAATGGCCGCATTGTGCCCATTGTTTAAAATCAAAAATCAACACACCTGGCACATGCGAAACTCCTTTGTTCAATCCTCTCCAGGTTCAGAGATTTTTGTTGTGGCTATTTTATTTAGTACTTATTCACTATTTTATTCACTACTTTTGCTACTACTACTACTACTACTACTACTACTACCACTACTACTACTACCACTACTACTACTACCACTACTACTATACTATTCCTTGTACTAATACGTGCACTGGTACTACTATTAACAGTTCTACTGCTACTTCCAATACTAGTACTACTACTAGTTCTCTTATTACTAGTTCTATCACTACTACTAATCCTGCTACTAGTTCTACTATTACTATTACTGCTACAAGTACTATTACTGGTTCTAGTACTACTAGTGCTGCTACTAGTTCTACTACTACTACTACTTTTACTACAAGTGCCACTACTATTTCCCCTGCTACTACTAGTTGTTCTGCCACTGCTACTAGTACTACTACTAGTTCTACTACTACAAATAGTCCTACTATTGGTACTAGTACTACTACTACTAATGCAATTACTGCTACAAGTCTACCACTGCTACTAGTACTACTATTAGTTCTACAATTACTACTGGTACTACTACAAGTTCTACCACAACAACTACTGCTCTACTTTTATTATATACTACTAACTTCTAATCCTATTACTACTACTAATACTACTACTACAACCACTACTTAAACCAATGTTAATAGTACCACTTCTCCTACTATTACTGAAATTACTATTCTAAACAACATCAGTTCTATCGTTTGTGTAGGTAATTCAGAAGATAGAATTTCATCCCTTTCTTTCAGATGCTTTGGGTAGTGTGAAATTTGATTTTAAACAACTTTAATTTAGCACAAGTGTGGTATATAGTATTCTGACTTTTTTCTAAAATAGATTAGAAATTAAAATCACAAAATACTGTTGAACTTATAGTAAAGTTAAAAACCTTACAATTTTGTATGAACTTATAACATTGACAATATGGTATACTATGAAAAAACTTTCTAGATCTTTTATATTAAAAAGCGTCCATAAAAAAAAATGACCTCAAAATGACGGTCATGTCCTTGAAGATTCCATCTGAATGCTTGACGAGCAATGCTGTCAGGGGATCTGCGAAGGGTATAAGCGATCTAACGCCATTTGCACATGCATACTCCCGCAGAGGTTGACATTTATTTAGTGACACCCCAAAGATCAGCATTGCTGATACGATTAGGCCATCATACGTTGAGAATTTTTTGTTTTTTTTTGTCTGTTTTTATTATTTAAAACACATTATGCAAAATAATAATGTAAATACATACTTCATTTGACTTCGACTAGTTCAAGTATAGAGAACTATTAAGCATTTTTGTTGTATTTTGTAATCTAAATTATTATTAGACTACTACTTCGGGAGTATATCTAAAAAGTATTAGCTAATTCGTTTAAGTCTTCTCAGCTGGCCAGTTATGTTAGGCAGATGATGGACTGTCTCTTTTGGGTGCTGTTGTAACCATTCTTGGTACTTAACCGAAGAACGGTAATTTTATACTACTGCATCAACAGTTCCGATCTTCAAGTCCTGATGGAGGGCAGTATACCTAATGAACTACGGAGCGTTGACTAAATTTCTTAGGACTTTGTTTTGGAAATTTTGATTTGAATGGGCGATTTTGTTGAGAATCTGACGCAAACATTTGTTGGAAAAAGTTTTTAAGCGTATGTGTGTCAAAGTAATGCAGTAAACTTTTTATAATTCCGTATACTTTTTACATAGTGTGTATATTATTTTAATAAGACTATTTCAGATTGTTTCTGTTACTCTTGTCCTTTAAGGAGAATACCGCTTTAGACTATTTGATTAATAGCTGTTAAAACTTAAATCGTTATATGTTTCACTTTATCATTTCTCTATGTTGAGGCTAGTTGAGTTGAGTTGAGTCAGTGCACCTGAGCACTTTTACTCTCTATTAACTGCGAGGTTTCTACAAAACCCCTCTTTGCGCCTTGACTGGATTTTTGTTTATCACTTCATTACACTAAGCAATAATTGACCTCAGATCTGCATACCTCCCCGAGGAGCCTGTAACCATTCTGAGATTTGATAACGCGGTGTTAGTAAGTCTGTCAGATTTCGCAAATAATTTCAGGGCTCTATCCTTTATGGGATCAATCTTGAGATCCCTGAGGATGTCATTTCTAAGAAGGACAATTTTTTTGGTGCCAAATTTCTATTGTTCTTCTCTTCTTTATGTTGGAACAAATTGTATGCAAAAATACTATGGAAACATCCGTACATACGTGTATATATCGACGAAAATACTTCAAAACTAATACTTTTTATATACTATATTCGAACAAATAAAAGGACTTCATTGCAAAATTTGAACTTCATGGCAATTTGCTTATTAATTCGGCAGATCCTGTTTATCTAAAGCTGATGCGCACTTGGCAAAATTTTAAGTACTGAAGCGTTGAAGAACTTTTTAGATGAGAGAATTATAGTTGAATAATTTACCACAAACTATTCACTGCAGATACTCGTAAGTGCAAATCTGGCCTTCTGACTGTAGGTACCCTACGGATAATCGTGCTCATTACCTACACTACTCTTTGTTATTGTCAAGAGTACTAAAGGGGTAAAATCAGGTTTTTATTGTGGTTATAATGATTGAAAAACAAATGTCAATGTCGTATATAAATCGCCAGGTGGGGTGCGTATAGTATTAGCATCCAAACAATATGAAAAAATAGAAAAAAAATGTGCATATGAACAAAGCTGAATCCTGTTTGATCCTGATAACGTTTCAAATTTCATGCGCGTGCGCCTGTTGTTTTCATAGCTCATCTAGAGTTGATGTAATCTGCGGCTGTGGATAAGTACGTACACTGAAGTGCAGCATATCCAAAAAGGATCTTGTTGCATTCAAGCGAGTACTTTAAAATGATTTTTTAGTGCAATGAAAATTTTCTATAATGCCTTCGCAGTGCAGGAATCTGTCTGTTATTGAGTCGGTAGCATATTACTAAATGAGACTCCTGATCTGGTGGTTGAGACTGCATCGCTCTGGGCTCAAAACACAAGACGCACGCTCATAATTCAATTTGTACATAAATTTTTCCACACATCAATTTGACATATGAAAACACATAAAGGCACATGAACAACGTCTGCTTATAAGGATATTCAGGATTTGTATGTGCAAGGATAATGACATCCATGCATACACGTATAAGTGTGTTTCAGTACAATAATTTCTTGTTGAAAAAGTCATTAAACTTCCAAATAAGAATCCAAGGATTAGAAATTGTATGCACAGATTTTTTCTCTTTCCTCCTTGATAATTTTTATTGAAGAATTTTAAATATGGAAAAAAAATATGAAGAAAAATTCTTTTTACTTTATTACATTCCGAACTGTGAAACATCTGCCCAAAAATATAATCCGATTTTTATTATTTCGTAAGAATATGACATGTCGATTTGTTTTGATTGTAGTGAACAAAAATTTGATAATACCATATGTAAAATTTATTTATATATTTATTTGTGAATTAACATTAAAATTAATTAAGTTTAGGTTAATATATAATTTAAATATTTGAATAAAAATAATAAAATTGAATATTTAAAATAAAAAAATTAATATTAATTATGTTTAAGATTCAAGACTAGGAAGCACAGGCTCTAATACTGTCCTTCATTCAAGAAATCCGACTTGGAGAAAGACTCTAATCCGACTAAGGGACACAACAGATCTTTAACGTCGCAGTACGCTATCCCTTATTTTTCAATAATAATAAATAATTATGATTAATCAGCTAATAACTATGCGAAGATTGAAGATATAGAGCAATATATATTTATATATTATTTATAGAAATTATGTTTTAGAGCTTGAGACCGGAATTGAGCGCAAACAGAAAACCGAAAAAAAAAGATATTTTTGCAGAAGTAAATACCGGCAGCCAACCGTAGACAATTAATGGGTTTATTTTAACTAAATATTCGTACTGTTTAGTTCGATTTTCAAACTTAAATAAAAGAAAATTAAAAGTATGAAAATAAAATAATAAATTGAATGAATAAATATAAATAAATACTGATGATGACCCTAGAGCTAAACCAAAGTATTAAAAATTAAATAAAAATTATTTTAAGATAATTCAGATCGTTTTTTCTTGATTTTATTTATATTTAATATAAATCGATCAAAAAAAATTGATTAATCTCTGACAACACTATAATAAAAAATTGTTTGGTCATAAAATATTAAATATAAAAAATTATATATTAAGTTTTTCAAAATAATTAATAAAATGATTTCAATCATTAAGGAGATAATTCTAAGTGGATTGATAAATACCTGGTCTACGTCGCCTATCAGCTCAATACACCGAGTTCAACGATCGTTCAACATTTGGATACCTTTAAAATAATACGATTTATTAAGTCCTCCTAAATATACCTAAATTTTCCATTCCACTTGATCATTTGAGGCAATCATCCTTCGCTGAAACCAACTTTTCAAGTTTGGAAACAGATAATAATCACTTGGAGTCAAATCTGGCAAATGCTGTGGATGAGGAAGCAATTCATACTGTGATTCATTTAATTTTGCCATGGTTTTCTTTCACGTGTGAATGGGTGCGTGATCCTGCAAAAGCAAAATTTTATTCTTCAACAATTGTAGTCCTTTCAATAATATGCAACAGTAGTCTGATGTTATTGTTTTTCCTTTTTCCAAGTAATTTATGAAAATTATTCCATTTGAATAGCAATATTTGGAAGTCAAAACTTTTCCAGCCGATTGTTGAGTTCGTGGTCGTTGGGGAGCATGTATCCGGACTCAACCTATTCACTGGCTTGTGGTTTTCCTTCAGTAGATCCTTCCCTGATCTACTGTCAAAATTTTTAGACATTTTAATGAGGAGATTATGTTTGTTGCGTCTGAAGTATCAGCTTATGTTACGGAAAAGCTTTAAGTATGGAACATTGTTATATATTCCATTGTCGTACCAGTCAAAACTGTGAATTTTCTAAGCCAATGGTATAATCAGAGTTAGTATCGCTAAACATTTTACCAAATGTGTTTTTTTTTTACTTTGAGATATTAGTGATGTTAATATAGTACTATTATTCTCAATGAAATTCAAACTAATACGATACGATACTATACGATAACTAGTAGATCATTGCAATAGTGATTCAAATAAAAGTTGTCTCTATTTATTAACGTCATCACAATTTTATATGTAAAAGGAGTATTTATACATTTATCTTTTGGTGTTTTCGCAATAACTAAGCGTCTATAAGAATGTTATATACATTTGATTCACATGTCGATATATTCAATTATTAACCAAAAATAGGTTCGCAACATCAATTGCTGTAAAGTGTTCCTTCACCATTACTCTGCACTCGACAGAAGGCACCTATCCAATTGATAAACTTCTTTTCTCAAATATCAGCCATACATTATTAGTTTCATTAAGGTAACACAAATATTGACTAGTTCAAAACAGACATATGCTCATTTAAACATTTTAGAATTATTGTGCATTTTTAATTGAGATAATACAATGGGCTTACTCTTAGAACATGAGTGATTCATAATTATCGGTGAGATGGACAGGCATATGGATATGACATCTCCAACATTCTGTTAATCTGATTTATGCAATTTCATATTTATTTATTCTTTAGAAAGTCTAACGATTATCCGCATCGTCAATTTTAATAGCAAATTTTTGGACTAAATGTGATAACGATAATAAAACAGTATCTAATAGATTAGTACATATTTTATATTAAACTAAAAGCTTTGCATGATAAAGAAACTCATTTACATTTCTTCTTACATGATATTCTATTTAAAGCAAAGTAGAATTATAACTTTTTGAATGCATGAGACACTAACCAAATTTAATAAGAATTATAATTTCTATTCCGATTTCTATTCTTTAAGATTTCTATATATTAGGCATTGACCATCATAAATATTTTCAAATATTTCTTTCTCATATTCGTTCTTTATTACATTTATTTAAAAGAAAAAGAATAAAAGAAAACAAAAAAGTAGTTTACTCTTATTTTGCCATAGCGAATGAAATGAAAATAAAATTTTCTTAACGATTTATTCGTCGAAGCACAAGTATATTTTGCATTTAGAAAAAACCTATTAAGGTTCATAAATTGATATGAACCTTTGGAGAAGTGCCACCCACACTAAGGAACGTTCAATTATATTCTAGTTTTTTACCAGCTGTCCAAACGGACAGACGGATGTAGGAGCAATTATTTATTTAAAAATTATGTTTTTTTTTCTAATAATTTTGAATCAACTTTTGAATAAAAGTTTGTGTTTAAGCTGATTGGAAGAAAATTTAAATACATTTCGATTACGATACTCTAGTTTGACAAAATGATGGCACTTAATGACAGGTTATCAGATGATTTTATAAAAAGACAAAGACAAAACGCGAAGGGAAAAATAAATATAAAACCTCCTATAAAATAACAGTGCTTCCATTAACGCTACCATTAACTTCTCAAATCAACTGGACCCAGGCAGTTGTTTTATTCATTTATTTTCATATTCCTCATATTTATTGAAGCTACACTAATGACAGCTTATTACTTTATCAAGATTTATGACAATTAATAACAGGGATACACCGGCTGCCAACGAAGACTTCCGCTTAAAGTCGAGCGCTATATTCAACATTCACAGCACCCAAAGAGTTACGACTGCGCAAAGATTAAAACTTTTGAAACGGATTAAAGCAAAATCAATTAAAATTTTAAGAAAAACGATAATAAAAAACTAACAAAATAAGAAAAAAGGGAGAGAAGATATATGTTAAAATGATATACAGAGTAGATTCACAGAAAAAGTAAATAAAACGAACAGAGTTATGACTAATGGGAGTATTTGTAGCATAAAGACCAGTGCAGAGAAAATTGACCTAAATAGGATTTATGGTGGATTGCATAAGAACTTAACACAAAGTTAGGTACAAATGATATTTTCAGCAAAAATATAAAACATCATGGAAATAATCTCAATGGAATTATAAGTAAAAGTAGAAAAACCATTTTCAGATTGTATACAATTTTTTGAAGTTTAGAAGGTTGATCCATAAAAGCGTTAACCATTCCAAATGACACATCAAGTACCAAGTTAAATAATTACTTAATCCATTAAGAAAGTTAATGAAGTTGCTTAGAAGACCAATTTTTTGCACTTAGGACACACTTAATTTAATTTTAATATTAATGGAAAGAATAGGAATGAAAGACAGTGAGAAAGAGAGAGAGAGAGAGAGAGAAATGAAAATTAAAGAAAACGTGAACGAAAAAGTAAAAAGAAGAAGGGGGAGAGAAGGCGTGCATGAAAGGGATTCCTAAGAGGGAAAGAAAGAGGTAGAAAAGGGGAGAAGGAAGCGAGATAGAATTGAAAGAGAGGGAATTAGTTGATCAGAGAAAACGATAAATGAAGAGAGATAGAGAAAGGAGGAAACACAGAAACTAAGAAAAATATATAAAGTTAAATAAAAGCAAAGAGATGAAAAAGCAGGAAAAGAAAAAAATAAAAAGGGAGACAAAAAAAGAAATAATAATAAAAGGTAGATAAGAAAACGATAATAAGATAACAATAGGATAAGATAATAATAAGATAATAAGAAAACGAGAGCAAAACAATCAAAAAAGAGAGAAAGAAAAAAGGAGAAAAAGAATCAAAATAACAGTTAAAGAACGAAGAAACAGAGCTAAAAGAGAGACGGGGTATAAACTGGTTATATTGTAGGGAGTTCTTCACTATAGCAAAATAATTTATTAATTATTTAGCACGACAACTAAAAATACATAAATTAAAATAGAGATAGAAAATAACTTCGGAATTGTTGTTGTTTTTCTGTTTTCAAGATGGTTAAAGTCACAACTTTGCTTTCCAATGGAATGGTCTTCGTCTTATCTTTAGGAGAACTACCATATTATTTCTATTGCAACTTTCTCAAAGTATAGTAGTTTGATAATAACACCAACATTCATTCGGCAATTTTGTACCACTGAATTATTGTTTCTGGTGAGGCGAATACACCTAAAGTTATGTTATTTGGGTTTAAAAGTTTCAATCTATGTAGAACCCAAGAATTACTTCCAAGGTGCCTACATATTTGTGCGCAGATACAAAAAATATAAGGAGTAGTCATGGGCCTTATTCAAGTTTGAAGTTGCAAAAGTAAGAATATCATATTAGAAGAAAAATTAGTATACAGTGGATCTATACTTGAAATAATACTCTTAATTTAGTCGAGATAAAAAATAAAACTATTGACAAACCTTACCATGGATCTCATGTTTTTATATCTCTTTTGATATGTTCAGATTCAGATACTGGTTAATAATACTGGATTTTATTTTTGATAATTAAAAGACATTAGCTTATACAAAACATTACCACGGGCTTTAATTTATATTGTTGGTATGTTGGGAATTAGTTAATGATATTCTATCATTTTTTTTTAAATCTCATGACACGAAAATATGATAATTTTTTTTTTGGTTTTTAAAAAATCTATTCCTTAAACAATTGTTTGCCGTTGACTAGATTCAACCTGTTGAATTTATACAGTTCAACTAATCTTTTGTTCTTACTGATAAGGCACGATAAAAGTGCCTTATATGCTTTGTTTTTGTTCAGCTCAAGTGTGGCACCGCCTTTCTACTATAGAGGCCTCTTTTTTTGAGGATCTATGTCAACAGCAAGATCTCCCATTAATTAGCATTTTAAACCTTGCCAAAGGTTTCAGATAGATTTAAGTCTCAGAGTTTTTCTTTTAAACGGTTACACCAGGTGGCAATATGCCAAGGCCTATGTGAAGTACTTTGAATCGCCGGTACAACATAATATGACCTAACCTGCCAATGAGCAATCTGTCAGACTGTGAGGAAAGAACTTTTCTATGAATCTATTTCTTCTATTATTCAAAGCTGGCCAGTCACAAAGACAGTGTATATTAATTGTTTCTTCACCCAAGTTTTCGCAACTATAATAAAAAGTGCTGACTGAATTGCGCTGTTTCTCTGCAAGTGATCCTATACATCAGTAACTTAAAAAAATTGCTATATTTTTAAAATGTATTCAAACCTTACCCTTTATTCCATAAAATATTGTATGCATCTGCGAGTTCCCGGTATCCAGATTAAAAGTCAATAGTGAATTTTTTGGCAAAATAAGAAATGGAACTAATAAGTGAAAGAAAATCCAGATTAAAAGTCAATAGCGAATTTTCTGGCAAAATAAGAAATAGAACTAATAAGAGAAAGAAAGTAAAATCTTTAAAACTTGATTTTTTTCACTTTACTCTAAAATTCTCAATTTCAAGACGATAATACCGAAATAGTACCGCCACGTATCATGTACAGAAACTCACATTTATGCCAAGTTATAATGCAAACTTACTACCACCTTCGGGCACATATTTTCACCACCTTTTGGTTAATGATGATCTATTAGTTGGCACAAAAGTCAAATCAAATCAAAATTGTAAGAAAACGATGTGCTCGAGGCACCAAACAATCAACGCAGCATGCAACATTTTAAACGGTAACAACGGAAAAAAATTGAAGAAATTCTTCAAGAATTTGAAAGCAAAGCTCGAATGATGCGTCAACAATCTTGAAGAGGTGAAGATGAATGAATTCCAGTCGGAAGACACACTCACCTAACTCGAAGATATACATTGGCTGCCTAAATACACACACTAATTTAGGTATCTGCCGTCGTTTCTATATCGCCACAAAGCGCATGCGCAGCGGCCAAATGATGAGCACGATTAGAAATTTCAAAAGTGCCAAAAGTGCCTCGACGTGGAGGCCCGAAACAGAAACAAATCAAAAATTAAAAACAATTTAATAATTGATGAGCTTTTAGGCCCCGAAACGAGAAACCCAAAAAAAAACGAATTCTTAAAAAGTGGAAAAATGTGCATTTTACAGATTTGTTTTAATTTTTTTTTTGCGTTGTGTTGTAGTTTTTAATTTTGGAATCACAAACAAAGCAGCGTTTATAAGTAACAAGTCAGGCACATTAAAGAAAAAAGGTGTTAAACATACAACGCCGCCACTGCCGTCAGAGACATCGCAGACCAAGACAAGCAACGCAACAGACCCATAAAGGTAACTCGCAGCCATAAAACAAAGCAGATATTTAACGAAATGATTAATCATGTGGCAGGTGGCAATGAGCTGCGTGCAGTCCGCCTAAAAGCATTAAAACGGTACTTCACCAAAGGGTTTAGAACAGTTTTGTATCTTATGCTGTTCTGCTCTACTCTGCTCTACTCTGCTCTGCCCCGGGTTTTTATTGTGTGCTCTGCTCTTAACGAGAAACTATTTAACTTAATAGCTGAGGAGCGTAAGACGACGGACACACAAACGCCCTTTGACCAGCAACAAACATTGTTTAATAAATTGTCAAGTGTTTTAACTGGAAAATTAGAGGCAACAGAGGTGAAGGATACGCAACCGAAATGAGGGCGTGTTTTTGGTTAGAAACGCTGAAGAAAAGAAAAGGATTACGAGCCTTTGATTTGCGGCCTTTGCACATAAAGGCAAGGTGTGATCTGACTCTGTTGTACAACAATGTATTGTACCGACAAGAGGCGCCTCTTGCCTTTTACCTCTTCAATACTTATTTCTTATTTCAGTTTATTTTAAGTCTCAGTTTTGTATAAACACAGTGCACCTTTATTATGTAATTTAATGGGTGTTCAAGAACGGCCGTCATAATTCCTAAGCACGGCTAAGAGCCGTTCTATATTGTTAACGTAAATACGTTGACTGATTCCATATCTTCTCGCCTGCATATCAATTTAGCTAGTTAATTTTAATTGGTAGATTATAGACAATAAAAACATATTGTATATAAGTTCGTAGATAATTTATGACGTATGATTACTGTATATATGAATTGGTATTGCTATTGTACCCTTGTTAAATTCGGGTACAATTAATGGTCTCGTTATTGATTAGTGCAAAGTGTACAATACTAATAATATCCACTAACAATAATTAAAAATGTATTTTAAAATATTCTAACAGACCTATTCTGTGAACTTGACAAATATCTACAGACAAGAATATGGTTGCAATTCTCTCTTGCACTTGCACTTGTTTCATTCTGGCAATTTTGCTCATAAGGGCCGCTAATGAGTATATTTTATCATACAGAGAGTTGTCATGTAAATGAGCTCATTATAAATAAATCAATTGATTTAAGACGAAAAATGTCGAATGCAACCCTTAAAAACAAATTTCTAATTACCCAGAAGAAAAAATTTAAAATATTTGTCATATGTTTGATGTGTAAAATGTCAACACCGTGCAAATCTCAAATTCATTAACATAAGTAGTTTCAGCTGCAATGAAAACATGATATTAGTTAAGCCAAATAATCTTCATTATTTAAACTTAGTTAAAAAACATAAATTATAAAAACGCAAATAAGACCGATAACTCGGTTTGGCTTTTAGACGACTTCGATACTCTCTTAATATAGTTAAAACACAAATCATTCGTTTACAAAATTGTGAAATAAAGTAACACTAATCTAGATACTTGGTTATAAAGGATTAGATAGTGATAAAACAAAGGAGAGTAATTTGATATAAAAAATATGGTAAAACCTACGGCCTAATAATTTATTAGAAATCACACCAAAAAATTAAATAGTCTAAATTGATTTAAACGCAGATTTACCACTGATTTCTTGATTGGACTTACTTCTGTTACAACCTTATAAATGTAGGACTAAAGAACGCCTTCAGTGTTTGCAAAAAGCAAACTGAACCTGTCACCTGTCACTTTTTTAATCGAAGCCTATAATAGCTAGAGTCTTAGACTTTCACTTGACTTTTATTGAATAAAATGTAGTTTGAGATCTAAAGGCAGGACGTATTACTAGGCTTATCAATCATCTTAATATGTTTGCGTTAGCTTAGGAGACTATGTTCAGGGAAAGCACAATACATAACAAAAGTTGATTGTAATCACTCTTACTCTAATTACTTAACTGTTAATATTTTAATTTTTAATAATTATTTAAATAAAAATCTAATAAAATTACATATGTTAGGTAATTTTAGTGTTTCGTTTTAATTGTATTAAAAAGATAATAACATTTTTTTATATTTTATATTCTTAGGTCGTCTAGATTATTCTCCGATTTGATAGCACAAATTCTAGTGAATTTGTAAAAATTAAAGATGAAAAACTAGGTGTCTTAATTAAGCACAAGTTTCTAAAACAAAGAGTTAGCTTGATAAACAGTGTGCTTGATTCCGTTTTGAGAGCACCAAAGTTACTCCGTGACCAGGAAGTCTAAATGAGGTAAGAATTTCAAATATGACTGTTATGATGTTGTGATTAGAGATAGTCATATATGAATCATTTACCATGTATGGTAAAGCATTATATACTATATCTAATCACAAGATCAGAAGTTATTATCATATTTGGACTTCCTGGTCAAATGATAACCTTGCCGCGAAGTCACTGATAATGGATATTTAACAATATTTCTAGAATTAATTCTGTATTTAGATTTCCCCATTAGGTAAGGTTATACCATCGATCACTAGTGGATTCACTTAGGCCTATTGGTGGATCCACCATAGAGATTTCCCCATTATAACCCTCGTTTCTCTTTGAGATGATTCTTTGTCGTGGACTTAACTTTTTGTCGTGGACTTAAAACTTTTAGTTGTAGTTCTTTTTTATCTAAAACTGTTTAAATATTATATATTTTTGCCACTCTTTATAGTTTATCTAAAATATGAATAGGACTTATACATTAAAGTATTTACACAAGAAAAAAAAGATTCAAGTTGCAATAATGAACATTTTGTAAAAATATCTGAAAATTGTGTGTTCAGCAAATATTTGAGTATTTTGTTAAAAATTGTGTCTCGATAAAAATCCGTCCGCTGCTCTAATAAATTAACATAAATATTTGTAAATTGTGACATATTGGAAATTGTGTCTAATCTCTGCGTAAATAGATACGATGTTTGTTTTATTATCGGAAGGTGCACACACCACATCCTATGGCACCTGTAAAGTTGATGCTTTATCAATGTTTTCAAATATAATCAATCTTTGCAGTACTCGAACATAGGTTTTCAGAGAGGAACGAACATATGCTTGTAAATAAATACTTGTGTATGTTGACATATGAATTTATTCGTGTACAAAAAATAGAAACACTTTTCGGTTATTTGTGTCACGGACAACTACTCCTGTTAGATTCCCTTATGTAGAAAAAAAGTGCTAATGAAATTTCCAAGGTAAGCATTTTAGATTGTAGATTGGGTTGATGTTTGGACTAATTTTTGGAAAAACACTTCAGTCCATCTATTTTTTATTTCTTTAAATTAGCATCCTTCTACAAGTCATATGAAATAAAGCAAATTGTGTAATGTTTGATAACAGATTGTAGTGACAACTCCCATCAAACATATTTATTCTGATGTCGGAGAAAAGCTTTGAAGTAGTTGAGATTATTTAAAGGTACGCAGATTTGTATCAAGTACCATTGCTTTATTTCAATGAAACGGACAATAATGCTCAGAAGACATCTAATAGAAACTTTAGATAGATGAAATCTTTAGCGAATAGATACTATAATAGTCGTTAAATGTATCACTTTAACCCAATCGGTACAGGTGCCCATTAGAAAGTATTGTGTTAGTACATTAATAGCATTGAACAATTGTAGGGAAAAAGGATGAAAACCATTTTAGTCTGTTACTTTACTCTTTTGTGATTGTTGAAGGTTTTTTTTACAGTCAGGGTCAAAATAAAATGTACAGTACATTTCCAGCATTTGTTTACTTTATTCCAATAGTTTAAAACGTTATTTAATTTTCTTTAAATTAAAAAAAAAATTAATTTGTTTTACAACAAAAAAAGCAACACAACAAAAACTGTACAGTAATAAATTAAATAAATAAAAAGCTAAAAAATCCATACTTTAATATTACGTGTTGGCATGAAGAACTACTTCTAGCCTCCTCGGCAATGATTCAGCTAATTTTGCTAATTTTTGTCACCTCCTGTGAAATTTTCTGCCATTCATCAACAATACCGACTTCAGAGAGTCTATGTTAGTGATGGCTCTTTTACGAATATTCCTGTCCAGATGTTCCCATAAATGTTCCAGTTGTATTGGTGTATAGTACAGCAGTCATTCCTCAACAATTCAAGCGGTATGTTTTGAGTCGTTATCTTACTGGAAAATTCAGCAGCGATCCAGTTACAATTCTTCGACACTAGATTGTAAGCTTCCTTTTAAAATATTAAAGTAATCCATTTTGTTTATTCTATTGTCAATAAACACCAATTAACTTACTCCACTTGGCGCCATATACCCCCACACCATCAGTGAACCCGCACCGTGCTTTACCATTTAGAATTTAGTATTTAGCATTTAATAATTAGTATTTAGTAATTATTATTTAGTATTAAGTACTTAGTGTTTAGTATTAAGTATTTAGTATTTACGATTAAGTAGAAATACTCCAATAATCTAATTATACTTATCTATAAAAATGGAAGAAACAAATCATCATATATAAAATACTATGAATGAGATTATCTAATTTGAAATCACGGTTTATCTGAAAAATTTCCTGCACTCACAGTGAGCCTAATTGTCCCTATTAATCCCTATTACGAGTGTTTCAATAAAATAATTCATATAAATTTGCAACAACTCAAACTTCAATAATACGTCCCTTTCTTATCAGGCCATTCAAAAATGAGAACCCAAATAAATATGTCACTGCATTCAATTAGTAAAAATTTTTTGAAGATCTATACAAATTCGATTAATACAACTTTTAGCTGAATGAAGTATTTCAACGGCAGATACAAACATTTAATATTTCTTGAATACAAGATATCACAAAATAATTTGTAATAAAATAAAAGTTCGATATCTATCACATGAAGTGATAGAAGTGACATACTCTTGTGATCTAAAGTAAATATATGAATAGATTAAGTTTTGTAAACAGAAACTCAGGTGAGTGTGTTAAAATATCATCGATTTGTTTTTATGAAACACGTAAGGTACACACTTTTCCAAGGTTCACCATAAATTTGTTTGCAACTGAATTATTAAAACAAGGTTTTCCCTGCAGCAATAGAGACCTCGACAGCAAGTGCTTTTATGCTATTTAATGGTTTTCCTTAATCTTCATAGGACTATCATAGGATAGCCGAAATATATTTCTCACATCTCCAACTGATAACTGAACCATCCTTCCACTGATAAGCACTTTTGTTTGTACATTCAATTGTGTATAAATAATTTTATTGTATTTTTATGATAGTTTCTTGTTTTTACTCAGACGCATTTAACGTAATATTTGTGAATTGAAATAGGTGGCAACAACTTCAAAGTATTTACAAGGGTTCCTTATCTGACAAGCGGATCTTTGCGTTACACACATCGTAATCCAACATTCATCGAAGGTTAGCAAGGAATTGTGTAGAATATTATTTTAATATTATTATATTTTTTGAAAAAAATTATAGAGAAAATAAAGAATTGTAGGGTATGAAATAATGTGATAATGCTGAAACTAAAATAAGAATATTAATTTCATAGAATTCCAGCATTAGTATAATTTAGTAGTTGTCCTCTCTTAATCTAATGTGATTACATCCATCAACGACTTGAGTCCGGAACTCAAGTTTTATAATGAGATTTATCAAAAACTTTACAGAGGAATCAAATAGTAGATAACAATCTAAGAAAACCAAACCGCTTGAGAAAGATTGCACTTAAAAATCTAACAACATTTAGTGACAGTGAAGGTAACTGTCAAGCTAAAGAGCTGGTTCATCCCTACAAGTATGGTAAGATATCCTTTTTCAGCAGAACAGAGTTGAGATTGCTGGTGGGATATTTAACGGGTCACCATGGACTGCGTTGTCACCTTAACAAAATGGGTCTGTCCGAAGAGATAGATTGTCGACTCTGCTTAGAAACAGACGAGACTTCCAGTCACATTCTCTGTGACTGCCCAGCCCAACATTATGGGTCGTAATTATACCTATTTTGCTGCTTCATATCCGATATCACGTACTTTAGACATAGTAATTCACTCCGAATTCGTTGATAAATTTCAAAAGTTATACACCAAGACAAAATCCTAGCATTCTAGGGATTCACAATTGTACTTGCAATTTGGATCAAAAATAGTTCAGTTTACTAAGTAAATAATTGAGGCCCCTATTGATAATTAAAATATATAGATTGTACGTGAAACACTCCACTCTATATGGAACATTCGTTATTTGATGAAAACAGTTTTGGTATATTTAATATTTAGAACATTTATTTAGAATATTAATTTCATGTTTAGAATATTACTTTAATATTTGGAATATTATATATACAAAATTGTATATTCAAGTATTTGATCGTTCTGAATGTAGAATTAGTCAATGTAGAATTAGTGAATGTAGAATTAACAGTCAACACAGACACACTCTCTTTAATTTAATATGATTACTGTCGGTGTGCTAATGTCCGTCATTGTTCGATAGATATACATGGAACCAGATTGTTTGCAGCTAGCAGTACATGCAAGTTAGAAGTTATATTAGCGAGGCTTTGGAAAAAAAATGATCGAACGTTCATTATATTACTGTTTGCTTGTAATTAAATCGGGAATGATTGAGAAGGTAAAAAAATCCGCATATGGGTTCCAAACCTTCCATTGTAATTATAAGAAGTGCAGATTAATCATTTTTTAGCTTATATGAGCTGAAGAAATAAGGCTTAATCTGTATTCGAAATTCATTGTGGGTTTATTGTCGCTTTGTTAGAATCTATTCATAGGTAATTGTAGGTAAATTAATTTAAACAAATTTTTAGTTTACTTAACAATTTATTTTATACAGATATTTTTTTTTTATTTTCTATTTTAAATATATAAAATGAAATATTTCTAAACATATTCAGGTATTTTATATTTGCTTATAATTTTGAATCAACTTCAATACAAACCATGGCCACCGGCCGACCCAATGGCCTAATGTAACTAAAATGGATTATTAAGTAAATGCATATTTCTTTGACAGATGTCTGTCATTCAGTTTTATCATATTTAGTATTGAATTCAATTAAATTGTTTACATAGTACCGGCACACAATCATACCATCTGGGTTGAAAATCGATGATTTTCATTGATGAAAAATATTTGCTGTTTCCCTCGATGTTAGTATCGTTGATTAGCATTTTCTCATCAAGTGACTCTTTTGTTAGTTGTTCCAAAACTGGAAATATGTAACACATAAATCCATTTGTGTTGGGTGGAGCTGGAACCATATACGGTGAGATTACATCACCTTTGCCAACAAACCTGTGTATTCATAATTATCAAACAGAAACATTCATGCTACATTGGATTTTTATTGGTGCATCCGTGTTATGCATCATACAATGTATAGTAATTATAAAAAGTAAATACCTGGTTCCGTATCACTAGTAAGTTTTAGTATTCAATTTGAGCCGGAATTGGTTACATTCCTTTCTCTGGTAACCTATCTTTCTTGTTTTCAATCTAATTTAAACAAAGTATACAATAATAAATTGTTGTTATTGATATAATTCGTAAAGTATTTTACACACAATATTTTTTTAATAGAATGGAGAATTTTGTAGATGCGATTAATTCTACATTCTATATCTACGGACGGCAGCATACGCTTACCTATCTGATATCAAATAGGCCAATAATATGTGTACCGAATTGTAAATTAAAATTTTTATTACCAAGTCGGTACGCTTGTGCAGATCTGGGGACTATTTTGTTACCAGGTCAAATCCAAATCGTAAATAGTGTTGATTCGCAAAAATCTGGTGATCAAGACAAATCTCTAATAAAAAACTGTGGCTATTTCCAATCAACTCAAAACCAGCACTGTACCTAATTAATGTACAGTGTCTTCTCGATACGAAAAGAGAGGACATATGATTCTTAGAGAATATGAGAGAACACCATACGTTGTATTTAGATGAAAGCCAGAGAGATCTATGCACTATGGCAGAGCATAAACGAATTAAAGAGTGACCTTTCATACAAAGGAAGCAATCTTTCAATAAATTCAAACTATAAACAAAAATAGCTGGTAAAAGTTTTTAGAAAGCCTAAGCTTCTAATAAAATTCAGATATAATAATAAATGAACATTATTATTAATGATATTACTAATATAATATATTATATAATTAATAGAATATAATATTGTTATAAATTATAGAACTAAATATGAAATATAAATATATATTACCTTCTAGGTTATAATAAATCGAAAAAATCTCTTTCCTATTGTCAGACCCTTCCATACTTCAGTTATACGTCTATCAGTCTCATTTGATTCAGTAACGATGTGAAATGCATTACAAAAATTTTATATAGATTCTTGATATATTACTGCATCTAAAGATCCACTGTTTACAAAGTAAAAAATGTAGTATGTTTTATAATTTAAGTACACTACCTACCAGATCAATTTTTTGCATAAGCGGTTTACATTAAATACTGCCATCGAACTACATTGAATAGTTTTTATTATTAAATAATAATAATTTCTTCAGTCGAAAGATTATTGTTTCTCTTCAATAATTACCATCAATATCACTTGCATAGACAGTTTGGAGACGCGAACTACTGATCAACTTAACTCTCGCAATCGAGATTCAGCAGTCTTCTCTTCTCTACCTTAAATTTTTTTTGTTCTTCTTAAAAATTTTTATAAGAGCTTTTCATTTCCATAGATTTAAAAGTTGAGGATATTGTTATCTTTCTTTAATTTCCACTTCGAACTAGTTTAGAAGTAAAATAAGATTTAATAATATTATTTAATTTTGATACTAAAGCGTCTTAATAAGCACAATACATTTTTTACACTCACATTTATATTGACAAGTTTCAATTCAATAAAAAATATCGAATTGAAGTCATCTGGAAAGTATTTTTAGGTTTAATGGATTAACAACTAACGTTATTTTTTTCGTCCACATAAGTAACAAATTGAAGTTTTCCGATAGAGGTACTTTGTTCTAGATAGTTTTTGATGTATCGATTTTGTTGACCTGTTTAAGTTTTTACGTCGAGGACATTCCAGAGGTATCAGTTTCTTCGAGATATCGTAAGGATTGAAATACTTCTTTTGGTATTTAACAATTATATTGCGAAACACACAACTCTCCAGTGCGGCAAAAACACTATTTATAACATCACATCGATGCGTACAAAGTCTTCTACCTGCAAGCTTTGCAATCACTTCCAGAGTACTTGGCACCTCAAGTTCTTCCAAATATGATAATACTTCCTTGTCAGAAATATACATTATGTAAATTAATTAATTATTAACAGCTTCGCCGATTGAACTGAAAATTTTGATTTAATATTATTTTTGGTTTTAAAATTCGTTTAAAATAAATAAAAATATATAAAAATATATATATGAAGATATTTTATATTACCAAAATGGCTATACCAATGCCTACTGTGAGACAATTTATTTTATTTTAAAATTATAAGTAAACTTAACGTTTTGATTTGTTTAAATTTATTTGAAATATGTTATATATTTTGAGGTCCAAAAATATATTATAGATATATAAGTATATTATATATACTTATATATACTTCTATATATAAGTATATTATAGAATTCTTCAAAAGAATTAAAGTACTACTTTAATTGATATTAAGTTATATAAAAATATATTGTGTGTGTATCCATCTACAAATTAGTAACTTAATATTCTGAAAATCAGTAAGACAATATAGACAAATTCGGAGGTCTTGCACGCTTTAACACTTGTATGCTAGTCGTCGTACTGAGAGCGCAATGAAATTGGGCTCTTTGGAACAATTCACTGACATGTCTTCGGCTTGAATTTGTGAAGGAAGATAATAGAAAACTTCAAAACTTTGAACCTTGTACACATTGATCTCAACATTGCGTGATATGTAGAGCGATATTATTTAGTTGCGCCCGTCCGTGGTTTTAGAATCGCGTTGAAAATATGATAAGTACGGTACGGTCTTCATATTGATTGCTTCAAATTATTAAAAGTAAAAAAAATTAAAACTATAAATAACCATATTATATATAATTATTCAAAGCTCATCACATCTCAATTGTGCGAGTATTCTACAATTATCTCCCAAACTATCAAAATGTACGCACACAGAACTGAACTGAAGCCCATTGTCAACTCTTTTATATCTTCTTCGAGGGGCTGTCGAGTACCTGCCCTAGCAATAATTTGACACTTCTAATCGGCTTAAGAAAGATACACAAAAGACAAAAAATCAAATAAATTTACAATTTCAACTATTTGAGAATGTACTCGTAAAATAGCACATTCCAGGAAGCAATTGGATATGCCGAAACGCACTTCCTCAGTGTTTTGTTCAATTGTCACCGGGAATGTGCGATAAATGCAGGGTAAATCGTACAAGTGTTTTCAATGGTAAAAAAATAGTTTGAAAACACACAGCACTAATACAAGATAAGATATTTGAACAATCGCAGAGTGTACAAAATAATTCAGAAGTAAAAGATACAAAAGTTCTTAAACGATTTCCAGATACTTTTTTTCAATTTTTTTTTTTTTTGCAAGCCTATCAGTTTACTTCCGTTTCTTTGAACAAAGATTTTATTTAATAAATATTTTTAAATAGGTTTTGTATCTTTTTGAATTTTTTTTATTTCTATTTTTATTTTTATTTTTTTATTGTACATATACTGGCTCATTTTTTAGGATTTTAATTTATTTCCGTTCTGGGCAGGTTCATTTTTTTACAATATTTTGCTACAATTGCAGTTCATTGTTTGATAAAATGTATCAGTCAATTTTTATTTGCGATAAAAAACAAGATTTGAAATTTGTACAAAAGATTAAAAATTTTTAAGATTTTCTAAAAGTAAAATAGTTTGAAGAAATTCCCTGAGTTGTGATCATTTCTGATCAAACATAAAATAATGACGTGAAAAAATGTACATTTACTTAAATTTTTATAGTACGAAGAAATATATCAATTGTATGTTTTTAGTCTATCCCAGATCGGAAACTGGTCTCAAAAATCAACTGTTATTACGATACACGCTCGATTCACTGAATAACCGATATAACGAAATACTTGTAAGAACAAATATTATATAGAAAATGCATTCGAAATAAGAAATGGCTTTATATATTACGGTGTAATATAAATTTAACAATTAAAAATAAAAATATAATTCATTAATTATTCTGTCAATTATTATCTATCAATTATACTAACATATAGCTGGTTTAGGATTTCGTTCTAATATAAACACAGTAAGTGAATTTGTTAATAAAACTTTCACAGCAAATTAAGAAAACTTCAGAAAAATGTGCGAACATGAATTTCAAGTACACGGCCTTGGATCAATTGGTTAAGGAGCGCTGACTCTGAGCTTTAAATTTGGCAGGGCACGAGTTCGATTCTTGGTACTTGCAGTCCCAAAACAGTATTTACGAATAATTAATAAGAAGTATTAATTCTAAGACCACTGATGACAGGTATTTGGCAATACTTGAAACAGCTGTATGGTTAGCCAAAAATTCTATTAATTAAAATAATATAAAATAATATAAAATGAATTTTTGTTGTTGTAGTTCACTACTGTTCGAAAAATCTCTTTAATTAATTATTTATTTTTTTTTAAAAGTAAATAATAAAAGTAGTCTTATTAAAAATATATCAATTCAAGAGTTGAAACACTCATAATCAATGTGTTTCTACCTTTATTTTCATAATTTATCAAATGAGTTTTATATGAGATAAGACCAAGCATAGTTCAGAAGTTCACTAAAAGTAGTACTTTCAATATAATATTTGCCATATATTCGTACCATAAAAATAGTTCTAAATTGTATTATCTGACAGGTGAATAGAATATTTGAAGAAAAAGTAAATTGAAATTTTGTAAAAAGTGTAAAATATGCTGACCAATACGTATTGAATAAAATAGATTAGTTGTTATATATCAGAATTGTTTTTCTTTTTTTACTTAAGTAACTGAAATATTTTCTTAAAAGAAAATGCAAGAAAACCTTGAAAGCTACATCTTTTTTACCGTGCGATCAGATATATCTCTATGTACTTGACACTCCATCATTCAGTGACCGGTTCTGCGATTCTACATAATTTATTTATTATATGCAACAATTGATTTTATTTATTTATTTTTTTGTTTTTTTTGTTTTTGTAAACAAAACATAAAAAATTCAGCAACTAACAAAATGAATAACTTAAAACAAGCAGAAATTTTAGTTTGGTTCGGAAAGTACTGCACCAAAACATACACTAGAAATGTATCTGAGGTTGTGTATGAAATTTGAATTTCCAATGAATTCAACCACTTTTATAGGATAAAAAAGGAATAATATTGAAAAAAATGCAACAATTCAAGTAAAATGCCACCTTAGATGAAAAATTGTTGTATTGCAAATCAGTCGCTTGAGTATATCGACCACCCACGCACGTTGCCAGCGAACTGCTCAGAAGTCATCAAACAACAACATATGAGGCGTATAGCACGAGGTGGACTCTGGCATGGGCTCACAGGAGAGCACAGTGTACAGTGTCAATTTCGCATATCGATTCACAGAATATGCACGAGTCTAGCTAGGATGCTGCATGCACAGAGCACATATACCATGAGCATTCGTATTCAGCGAATCAATATTATCATATTGGATATTTGGAAGCAATTACGAATTCTATTAAAAGATACACTGACACATGGGTATAAGTACAAGCAGAGAACGGTGTTCCAAGAGTAAATGTGACCTGCGAAGCTAGTCAATGCTGTAATATAGACGAAACGAAAACTTTGGCAAATAGTGAGCTGCTCACACAGGATACGATCGGTTGGGAGGAAATTCTTTTTGGTAACTTATCCAAAAAAAGAAAAGTAAAAGAATACAGTTGGAGCTACCTGTAGCCGACCCATCCCAAACTCACAAGCATTGGTATCTTCATATATGTATGATTCATTGAAAGTGCTGCCAATTTTACATGTTGTTTTAGGTGTAACAGGTCATTTGGTAGACGTTGCTTCTGCTGCAGCCACTGCCGCCACTACCGCCTCCACGCCACTTTTGCGTTGATGTTCGGTGGTTGCTAAAGTTCCAGCAGTGGCAGCATTGTCTTCCTTTTCTTTTATTTTTTGGATTGTTTTTATTATAAACAAAAAATTGAAAAAAAAGAAGAATCAAGCAGAAGAAACTGCTGTTAACCTGTTAACCGAAGTAAGAGCCAGTAAATAGACAACGCGCAGCTTTGTCTACGTATGTTGCATAGCTTGCTTCCTTTGGTCTTGACTGGTTGGGAGCTGCTCCCTCAGTCAGTTCTTTTTGTCTTCCATATTTTGTTGCTGTTATTGGATTCTGTTTTTTCCTTTTTGGACTTTTGTTTCCTTTTTGGATATTAGGTATTAAACTACAAACATAATACAGCGCTACCCGCATGACTGCAACTGCCGGCTTGCCAGGCAGATTATCCGCTGGAGAGGCTTTTATTTTATACCACCTTGTCTTAAGTTTTTAGTTTTTTTATCTTATTTTGTCTTTTGAATGTTGCTACTGCAACATTTTACATTTATTTTTGCAATATTAACATTTTGCTGTTTATATTGCTGTGGGTGTGGCAGATTGTAAAAAAGAAGGCGCTCGCTTTTGTGCTCCGATGATCAATCTTCATAAAAGTGCATAAAAACCCAAAAACAAAAAAAAACAAAGAAGCCACTTTTAATGCAATTTGATGAACGTTAAATGATGATTTCCTTAAAGATTTCACTGTTTACGACGACGAGGCACGTTGCTCAAGTGCTACTGGTTTTGAATTTAATAAATTTTATTTTCATTTTTTCTTTTTTTTTTTTATTTTTTTTTGTATATTTTTGTTGCACTTTTTAAGGTTTCGATTTTTGGATTTTGCAATTTTTGTTGTTGCACTTCTCGTTTTATCTATTGAGCCGCATGTGGGCGTGTAACAATAGTCAATTTTATTGAAAAATAAATTATAAGGCATCTGAACAGCTTAATAGAGCTGAACTGGCAATTTTGCAGAGAGAAATTGTATAATTATATCAAAATATTCATCATAAAAGGGGAAAATGCAAACTGTTTGGCCTGAGATACAATGTATCTTATATCTTATGGGATATTGGACAAATAAAGTAATTTATTTTCAATTGGTTAAATAAGATACAATTTTGTAATTTCAATAAGTTTTAATAATAATTTTTACGTACGATAATAATGTATATTTTACAATGCTGAAGATTCTGTGGCAATCTTAAATATTCTCAACAATAACACATCACTCGATAAGCTTATCGGATGACAAATAAAGCAAAAATGTTTAAATATAATCTGGCTTTATTTAACACCATGAAAATGTGAGGTACCTTCACTATTAATCGTATTTGTCAAATTTATATTGGCATTAATGCGAATGACAGCTTTCATTGAAAGGATTAAATCCTGTATTCAACTTCTCATATACCATTAGTGACAGAAAAGTCAGTTGCTTTAAAGCACCATATTCTTAGGCACCAACTTAGGCATTATGAGTTTAGGTACCATTAAGGACACTATTATCTTAGACATTAACTTTGGTACAATGATCTAAGGCGCCATCTTATGCACCAACATCTTAGATGCCAACTTTAGCACCATCTTTGTCACCATGATCTCAGAAACCAACTTTGGTGCAACGATCTTAGGTGTCAATATTAACTACAGCACTATGAGTTTAGTTCCCATCATGGTCCTTTAAGGCAACTTAGACACCATAAGTTAGGTGCAAAAATTCTAACAATCTAACATTTGTATAGTAGTGTTAGTAGACATTTATATTTTTTATAAATACATATATCAAAAATCACACTTTATCTGCAAAGTCATTCTCCAGGTTTATCTCGAAAATGAATCGAAATTCAAAATTGAAAATTGCACTAAAAATGAATATCGGTTAAAAAGTTACCCCAGATTAATCAATCGAAAATGGCAAAAATTTTTTTAGATCAATTTTTGACCACTTTGATTCGTGAATTAAATTTCTTCTCTTGTGTTCTATAAGAGGAGGCCTATGTTTCTAAATTTTCCATATATAGACTGCATTTGTCGGTTGCTGTTTTTATGGTAATTTAAGACGATCTTTATTATAAAAATTGCCATTTATTATCAGACTTTATATGATATTATTTTTTATAAATTAGTTACAAAAATAAAAATGACTTATTTCTTCATACAGTAGCATGAAATTATTTGCGAAAATTGACAGACTTACCAACAACGCGTTATCGCATCTCAGAATGGTTACAGGCCCCTCGGGGAGGTATGCAGATCTGAGGTCAATTATTGTTTAGTCTGATGAAGTGATAAACAATAATCCAGTCAAGGCGTAGAGAGTGGTTGTAAAGAAAACTCGCAGTTAATAGGGAATAAAAGTGCTCAAGTGCACTGGCTCAAATAACTTCAACATAAATAATGTCTATTATTTTTTTTTCATGCTTTCCCGGTGTTTGTTATTTTTTAATTTACTTATAACCGCAATACCCTTAATATATTCCACGCATTACTAATTACATTACAGTTTTATTTCTTTAAGAATATTCAGCATATTAGAGTAAATAATATTAGTAATGCTACCAGCATAGTTCAGATCTCATTGAATTTCAATTTCTTCCCTACAACTAAGAAATTAACATTTATTCTAAATGAAATATGTAAACATGGATCTTGTAGAAACGCTTCAAGAAATTGTAATTAACTCAGTTGCACTCAACACATTTTCTATGCCATGCGTATCCTTGCACCTTGCTCCAACATATTCGTTGACATTCATTACGATCCATGTGTAAGCCCTCATAACCTAACATTCCGCAGTTCAAATAGAATTTGTTGCAATTGCAACGCACTGTGCACTGCACTAAATAAGAAGTGTTGCATTTGTCACAAAATAGGAACAAAAAAAAATTAAAAAACAAAGATCACTTAAATGAAATATTGTACCTGTTCTAGAGCACCGGCATTAAAAAGCAACACCTTGTATAGAATTTCTAATGAATTTATTTCAATTCATTTATCTGTAGTGAAAATGCACGAAAAATTGTCAAACCACGTACTTGGGCACATGTCGCACCAGCGACACCCCAAAAAACACCACCGCCAACGAAATTACAGGCTATAATCAAGGAAAAAGGTGAGCAACACGTTCCAAACATTACTTTTCGGCAATAACTGCTTGACCCTTTGTCCATTCGGTCATTTGTCGATATGTTGTTGTATGTGAGAATGGACTTGTCTGCGCTGAGCGCAGTTATCTACTTAAATATGCGCTTGCGCACCCTCATGTACAACACCGGCCGACACGAGGAAGCGACATGCTAGACTAGGTACACGTTCTGAAACTTCGTAATAGCCAAGATACAGCTCTACTTGAGTAGAGCTTAGAAAGTCAGTGGCGCACGGAAATGTTATGGACACTGGCAGGCGACAGTCGCGAGTGTATCGACATCCAAGTTCGTGCTCACATATGACCATTTAACAAACTACTGCTAAGAGCTTCCCTTTACTTAGGTACGTTTTGTTACTTTCTTTCCATCTTCTTTTTCTTTTTTTATTTATTAGTATGCAGTCTATCTAGTTTGTCTGTTTGTCTGTTTGTCTGTTTGTATGTTCAAATAGAGCCTTTTTAGCATTCCATCATACTGTTGGCATAATTTAAATAATTAGATACTCGTGCCATACACGAGTTTTTATGCACTTTACCAAACATATCCTGTGCGTTACAATGTATTCCTGCCTTTCTGCACTGACATATGCTGGCCGCTAGCAGGTTTCCTAATGCACCGGTGGACATTGAAATTTCAATGCATTTATGGTTATTTGAGGTAGACAGTCATTGAAGAGGAACAAGTGTTTCATGGGTGGTGTTGACGGTAGTGCAGGTTATTACAAATGCATTTGATATGTTGGCATTTGTGGAAATAAGTTTTTGCGGTCAGTGCTCATTCATCCAACCGGTAAGGATCGAAATTTGTGTATACATAATATGTAAATTACAATGAATTATATTTTATTTTTATTTATGCAAATGGATATGAAGATAGAATTTTAAGAAATACGGAAAAAAATTCCTTCCAAAGAAGTCTTTTAATTCTTCATAAAAAACTTTTTTTATATGACAACGAATAATTTTTACTAGATCCAAAAATAAATATGAAAAACAGTATTAAATGTATTTTTTTTTAATCTATGTTTTTGATCTGCAAAAAATATTTTGGTCTCGATGTTTAATGTAAGCTCCAGAATGCGGAAACGGCCTCTCTTGCAACCTTTTCTAATCGATGGTAGATGGTGTATGGCAGTTCTGACTTTGTTGATTGATATATTTATTAATCTTAATACTGCATTGGACAGGTGAAATGTGGGCTATCATCACTTCTAATTCGTTAGTTTATTTTTATTGTTATTTTTAACAACTAATCCTAAGTGATGCATACAATCGCTAAACAAAGACTCTGATCTGGTATCGCAATGGACCTTAATAGTCTACGCGTGGCCTTTTTGGTCTGCCAGCATAATCTAATCTTCAACAACTAACGAAACTTAAAGAAACTAACTGCTTACAGCACTATGTTGTTTAAAGCTTATATGAGTATCTTTGAAGAATACCTCAAAATATTATAATATTTAAATTTACTTCTTCTTCTCAAGAAAACGAACTACGTCTGGCAATAAAAACATCGAACAATTTTAAAAAGTTTATTATTTAATTATTGACCAATTAGCCTGAAAAAAAAAATTATTATTAAAAATATTTGGTCATTAAAACAATAAATTATTTCACTTTTATTAAATTTTATTTAAAAAATGAAGTTTCAGGAAGACTACCTGAAATAAGAAATATTTTGAAAAAATTAATTAATTGTTCTCTATTGAAATATTATATATGACAAAAGTATCTGCTTAAAATCGATAAACATATTCTCTAGAATTTTTTACATGAAAATTAATAAATTAACGCTTTGAAGAGTTTTATAAAATGTAAAGAAGAATCTGAATAATATAATTATAATAAATAAAATTATATATATAATAATAAAATAATTTATATAATAATAAAACAATATATATAATAATTAAACAATATATATAATACTAAAATAATATATATAAAAATAAAACAATATATATAATAATAAAACAATTTATATAATAATAAAAGAATATATATAATAATAAAATAATATATAAAATAATAAAGTAATATATATAACAATAAAATAATTTATATAATAATAAAAGAATATATATAATAATAAAATAATATATGTAATAATAAA
>NC_051848.1:22807171-22830022 GCF_002237135.1 Teleopsis dalmanni
TTTTTGTTTTAATCTAAATAATAAAAGATACTTCAGAAGTTGTTTACGACTTAATATAAAATACTATTAGTTTAATGTGTTTTACTTCAAGAGTTAAAGTTTAATACTTGGAAGATAAAATCAGTGAATTTGTTATTCAAATGTTAAAATGAGATCATGGAAGGGTTATTGAATGGATCACATTGCATATATGCATTTTCAAAAGTGTACGTACTCGAATGGCTATTACGGATTGATAAAGAAGTAGCAGAGACTGTCATTCAGTACTGAATGCGACTTCTAAATAGTGAAAAAAATTCAAAGCACTGTCTGCATAATGGATTCAAATCCAATCCTGAATACGGATATTCTAAGACCAAAGTTCACCGAACTTCCTGCGTGAACATTATTTGAATTATATATTTTTTTTTGCTTAAAGCTGAAAAGGATGTAAAATTTTGTATGTGCTAGACACAAAGGAACGAAACAGGTGTGTTCTTTTCAAATAAATCAGTGTTTTCCGCGCACTTGCTCCATTTGAGCATATTCGTGTATATTAAATGCTGCATTGCTCCAGTAATTTGGAATTTTAACAAAACTCCTTTGTGTTGGATTGAAATTTATTGTTCGTATTTGTCGCTTTTGATGCATTTTAAATGAAGGCAAAATAGATTTTTTTCTTATTTAAGAATTTTAAACAATAAAACCGCGCTTCTCCGGATCTCCTCAAATACGAGAAACAGCCGAAAGTGCATTTAAATGTGTAAACGACGGCAATTACGTTTCGAGTACTCAAAGGAATTTCCGGTTGCATTAAAGTACGCTTAAGTATTGGAACGACAGGAAGCATATGCGCCAATGGAGCGATTTATAACGTACGTGCGCATACAAACTCCAGCTCTCTGTTATCCATAAGACTGCAACGGCTACTAATTACACGTTGTTTGGCTCTACACCGCAATCCCTGCTTAGACACGATTTGAGTGCGAAGACTAACGCTGCTTCAAAGGCGGCTTTGGGCTCAGTACTATTATTTTGGGCAATTCGGAGTTTTCTTCATTGGCTTATTTTAATTTTACTAATTCCGTCTCGTGACAAGATTTAAATGTTTTTATTTTTTTTTTATATATTTAAATTTCATTGATTTTGTACGTTAATGTCTGTTATTCGATCGCTGTTTAATTGATGTACGGAACCTTCTCTTTGAAATGCGTAAATCCCTCAAAATCGTAGTGCCCAACCTGCGCATGTCGCATTTTAATGGACTCCAATATTTCGGAACGCTGAAAACGAAGTGTTGGCAACTGGCGCGTGCCCATCATCAAATTGTCTTTTGAAAAAGGCATTATTAATAATTTTTCTATCAAGAATTGTTATATATGAATATGTTATCTCTTTCACTTTTTGAAAATGTAACACAATTAAAGGAAATAAAAATTGTTTTATCAAACCGACAAGACCCACGAAGGGAGGCGCCTCGTTCAAAGTAAAAACATTTACTTTGTATGCTCGAATATAAAATTATGAATATTTTAATTATTTAATATTATTATTGTGTGCTTCAGAAGTAGGTGCGTATGGAGTAAGAAATTTACCTAATGGCTGTCATGTAGTTTTTTAGAATTTTTTTATTAATTATAACTTTTATTGAATTTAAAAAAGTATATTTGTTTAAAAAGATGCTACTATCTCCGAAAGTCTCAATTTAACATGATGTTTTGTCATCTTGGATATTCCTATGGATCACGAATATTGTTATTATTACGAGTCACAATATATTTATAATTTAAATATTATAAATATAAATATAAAAAATAAATTTTATAAATTTAATAAATAAAGTAAAATATTTGTTACATATTGTAATAAAATATTATCAAATGAAATCAATTAAAATAATTCTTAAACCAATATTTTTATTTCTTTTAATAATATAAAATTTATAAAAATCAATTGAATTTGAAAAAAATATTTTTAGATCATAGAATTAAGTATTTATTCTATATTCAAAAATATTAATATGAATTAAAATAATTCTTAATTTTTATTTTTATGCCTTTCAATAAAAATTCAAGAAAATAAATAAATTTGATATTAAATTTGAAATGAATGATAAATTTGAAATGATATTAATTATTTATTATATATTTTAATTTAATATATATGATCAATTAAAAAGGTTTTAAATCTAAATTTTTTTTAATTTTAATAAAAATTTATATATAACTCATTGATTTATTAACTAATGAATATAAAAAAAAATTTTTATGACTAACAAAATAATTCATTTAGCATATATTTTGAAAAAATTATTATACTCAATTAATATAAACCTTATGTCTGAACTCTTATCGCTTTTAATAAGAATTTATATGAAATTAACACGAAAAAAAAACTTTTATAGAAATATTATTTAAATAATGAAATTAAATATTTATTATATATTTTAATAACATGTTTATATTTAATTGAAAAATTTTTAAATACAAACATGTAAGTATTTCCTATTATAATCAAAGTTATAGTCTTCAAATAAATTCCTTAGAGGATTTGAATATATTGGGTATTGGGCTTTGTACAGGGACTGTAAATTCATACGTCAATAAAGAGCAATGATCCAAGTCAAAATGTTTTCTGTAGCAGATTATTAGAAACATACCCTGCTATATTACGAAAGTACAAAGTATAGGGACGGTAACAAAGCTGTTAGAAAGTCCTGCCTGATGAATAAATTAAGAATCTTAAAACCATTCACAATTTTTATTCAAACAAATTATATATATTTAAATACTAAAAACTATCTTTATTTATTTATTAATAAGAATAGTTTAGTTTATAGTACTAAAACCTAATATGTTTAGATATAGCGCTGGCTGGCTTTGGCTATAAAAAAACTTTTTTATTACAATAGGTTCTCTTTATAATTAATTTCTGTGTTGATTTTAATTTTTATATCAGGTCGATAACTTTTCAGCCAAACAGCTGGCTATCTCACTGATGTCTTGAACTCTTTTTATTTCATCTACTGTCCTCTCTCTGTTACTGTCCTTGAAGTCAATAAAGACAATACAACCAAGACACTATCATTATTGTTAGGGGATGTGGCACTGCGAGAGTCGGGTCTATTGTGCCCCCTTCTAGGTTTTGAGTGGGTCTCTAAGCCCTGTTACGTCAATAAAAAGTAGTATAGAATCTACTTTATAGAGTTTTATTGCCTCTTCCGAACCAAGACACAAATCTATGCCAAATCACGGAATAATATTGAATATGAATGTTCTTACTAATATATGTATGAATTGGTTGAGCTAAATAATGTTATATATGGAAAAAATATTTGTCAAAAAAAAAAATTTGATTCATATAAAAAAAAAAATGTTTTAAAGGAATTTTTTTAAAACATCCACCAAAAAAAAATTTTTTAATTTGTCCTTAATTTTCATTATATATGCAACAAGGATGTGCTGATCCGCATACTTATGCACTTGTAGATAAGAACGCAAACTATTGTTACTGACTATGAAAATAACTTACCGTTGACGAGTCAGGCGGAAACTTAACCAATATATCAGTTAGGGTGAACCATATATATATATATATATGTTAAGAGCAACTTTTTTTTATATTTAATAAATATATAATAGTATAAGCAGTGACATATGCTACTACTAGACTAAGTTCCAAGTTATAGAGGCGCACCCCTTTGCACTGCACCTCAATATGCACAACAATCTGCAGCGTGTCTAAGTAATTAAAAATTGTAAACATTTTTAGGGAAAAAGGTGGATAAAGTTTGTTGTCAGTAGTACAAGGACAAACACCCTTTACCACTTTTCCAACCGGAAGGACGATATCGTTCACTACCACCAACCACGGTGAATGCACACGGAAGAATCCATCAAATGCAAGGTGTATGTACACAAGAAATACCAAAACAGGCTAAACGACGATCAGCATTTTTAGCACCGGCCAAAAATACTAACAAAACCAACAACAAAAACAACGACAACAACAAAACTAACAACAACGGCACGCAGACTTTACTTAATAATGCTGTGTTGTTATTATAATTATTTTTGTTGTTATTGTTATTGTTATTTACATAACAACAAAGAGTTGCATTTATTTGGAAAATTCTTCTACACATTTTGCATATGTTTTTTGTGCATGTGTGTATGTATGTGCGTGTGTATGTAATGTTTTGTTGACGTTGACGTTGATGTTGTTGCGCTTCTTATTTTCATTGTATAATAATTACACTCAATTGTTGTTCCTCTTCTGCTAGTTTTATGCTCTTATTACTGTTTTTATTTGTTGTTGTTAGGTTGTTAAAGAAATGAAGGTGGTAAGTTTATTGTTGGTGTTAGTGTTGGTATTGGCGTTGGCGTTGGAGTTGGTGGTGAATATTTATTAACATACATATTTATTTATATGTTTGCATATTTTAATAGCAGCTGTGCTAATAGAGAAATTATTGAAGCACCTTTCCTTATCCTAACATTATAAAGATATATGCACACACGCACGCACATTTATGTTTGCGACTTATCTTTGGGTAGTCTTAACTCGTTATTTATAGCACCGAGCATGTTGAAATCATAGCTTGCATCAGCGCTACTCTATATGTTTCGCGGATTGTTGCCGTTTCTATACAAAAAAAAAAAAAAACTGATATGTAATAAAGAAGTTGCCTTCTTATTATAATAAGAATTTTTTATCTCTTCAATATGCTGATAATGACAACCGTTTTCAATCGCTCGCTCGCTCCAGTGGTGTTGGTAATTTAGCACCCTTTTTAACTATGTAGATCTATAGTGTATAAGAGTTCCTGTGTGTAGTTGTAGTTGTAGGTTAGGAGTATTTATGAATATCAAATGTAATTTACTTATTACTATTATAGGCAGTAAAGTCTCATAGCTTGGATATGTCTTAATTTTTTTTTTTTTGTGTCAGTGTTTACTTTGTCATGTTAAGTTCTAAAAAAAAATTATGTAAATATGCCTTCAATTTTTATTACATATAAACCACCTGTCCTCTATGACAAAATAATGAAAATGGTTCATATGTGTTCTTATCTATAAGGAGAGGACAAAACTATAAAACTTTTTTTTAAAGTTTTTTTTTATAATTTGTTCTATCATAAAAAAACAAATCTTTTATTTTTCCAGAGTGCTATGTAAAATGGTTTATTATTTATTAGTAGGCATCTAAGCCATCAAGAATATGTATCTATTAGACGATTGACAGGTACTAGATTCTGATTTTGTAAAGTTCCTTAAGAATAGAACTTAAACTAAAACAAAACAACATATTTGGCATATTTTCCCATAAATTGAGTTTATTTCAACTACCGAATCATTGGTAATTTGCAGTAAAATGGGTCTTAGACAAGATTGCCGATGTAAATATTGTATTGAACAGCGAAGTTATTATCAAATCTCTATTAAACGCTACAGTTACATCCTGAACGATTCAAGAATGTCAAGCTTAACGAGCTATATTCTGACATTTATTTCTTGAAAATTTCTATCCCACTAGCAACTAGTTGGCAATTAAACAAATATATCTAATCATAGATAGGCAAACTTGGGCAGGTTATCTCGAATTTCAAGACGTAAATTGTTTAGCATTACAATATAGGTGCTGATGGGTCATTACGTGTAAGGAAAATTTCCTATGAGACTGGGTTTATCCTAAACTGGCTGTGTCCTAATATAATAGTCATTATCAGCAAACAGCATCGCGAAATCTTTGGAAGGCAAATAATGAACTGCTGTTGACATTTCTGAAAGCTGATTTGAGGGAAAAATATATAAGTAAATCTCAACAAACTAACCGATTATATAAAGACTTAACACCATCACTAGGAAAGGAATATATAGCTGACATAACACATGTTAAAAATATCACCTGGATACTCAAAGCAAGAAGTAGCATGATACAGCTAAATGGAAACAGATTTGATATATATACGAGTAGATCTGCGCTCTGTAGTATGTGTAATTTAGATGAGACTGAAGATATTGTGCATTTTCTTGGTCGTTGTCCTATTCTACAAGAGTTCCGATTGGCTTGCTTTGGGAAAGCTATTCTATCTTATGAAGGCATTATAAATGTTTTAAACGGTTCGGAGGTAGAATGGGTAAGAGTAGCAGAATATGTAAAAAATTGTATAGCATATCGGTATTATTTAATATCACAATATAATAATTAATATATAGTTTGTGGCTCTTCTATCATTTATAATGTGTTTATACTAGTTTATTGTTATACTCCCTATTGCACAACTACTTTTAATACTACTATTACAATATAAGTCGACGGACGACATCGTGTCACAGTCGCTATTTTAATTATATTTATTTTTATATTTATTTATATATTAATTTAAGATACATCATATTGTAAAAATGAAATTTAAAATGAAAATAAATATACATACATACATAGTCATTATATGTTGACTCATAATGATGATATCTTTATCATATCAACAATTTTAATAACAACCTAAAATTTTCTCTAGTATTTAGTTTGGATTTGCCTGCTTAATACAAAACTCGAATACACTTTCGTGATACCTTCACATATAAAAAATAATAATATATAAATTTAAATAAAATACTTATATTATGGATTGTACATTAGAAGCCAAAATTTATTAAAAGATATGTATATGTGGACATTTAAACAACATACATATTATACTCATTTACTGCTTAACATGAATATTAAATTTTTTTTAACTTAAAAAAGACAATATCTCTAAGTCTTTTATATTCCTTCAGCCATAGAATATATTCAATCGTTCGGCATATATTAAAAAAAACAGCAGAGGAAACATATTACTCCTAGGAAAAAATTTTAAAATGTCGAGAAATCTTTCTACATCACCAACAACAGTTGCCATAACGGTTTTAGAGATGCCGATCCATGTACGAGTTTAAGCGTAACTGAAACCAACAACATTGCAATTAATAGAGCAGAATGGTCCAATAGCGATATATAAAGAAAATTGAATACATGCAACGGAAAACAGTCCTTGAACGGGAAAACTGCTCCAGGCTTGAAATAACACACAGGATGTAGTTCTAGTTACAGTACACGAGCGTACATAGACTTTGAAAGTTCAAAATAGCGGTAGTTTTTCATTATTCAAGCCAAATAAAAGGAAAACTGCATAGCCTACAAGTGTAGGCATTCCAATGTAACGTGGATCACTACTGATGGCTCTACTATCAACGAAATAGACCACGATTTCTTCAAATCTAAATGACGTCTCTGGAAAGCTGATTTATGTGAGTAGCAACATCGAGTCGAGTACATAGAAATGGTCAAAAACATAAGTCGTTCATGTAAGAACTAAGAAAAAAAATTATTAATATGAAAAGTAACAAGATTTAATTACTATAGTATATAAACTCACCAGAACGAATAGTTAAATACTTATTATTTCCATGCATGCCTATTGAACATGCCTGTTCAATAGTTAGTTCAAATCAGGATTTAAGAATGATTAAAATTTCTTCATCCTTCGCTGATATCTGGCTTCTAGAAACTTAGTTTAAAGTGACCATATGCGAAAATATTAAAAAATATATAAAAACCTGCTGTGAAGAGCTTTAATTATCTATTATATTTAATATGTGAACATCAAATTCCTAGATCTATATCTTGTACTCCAGAAAGTAAATAACCATTCAAACACCATGCAATATCGTTTTTGACTTTCCTATGATCGTGCAGTACCTAGGATTGTGTTTTAGAATGTTATAAGTTTAATAAAAATATTAGCCACTTACCTCTTCTGCTGCAATTGATTATTCTTCTACATGTTATTTTCATATTAGTTTAGATTAACTCGACCATAGACATGCATATTCTAGAAGCACTCACAAACAGGGACGTCACTACCTTGTTAATATTTTACGAATCGTTACCATAAAATAATTTTTTTACTTTACTAACAATCGTAGTTTTGATGGGCGTAGCTCCTTTTTCGACAGGTATTGGGATGGGTTCCATAAAAATCTAAGTAAAGTATACAAAATTATAATAGTTTGGATAATTTGTTAAATGAAATTCTTAGGTACTTACTGGGGTGCTTACAATATTGTCCTTAGTAATATGTTTATCTATATCTGGCAGTTGTTTAAATAAAAATTTTGAATAAATTTTACGGGAAGCCATGGCAAAATTTTGAAAGAAGCCTAAAACTTTGAAGCCTAAAAATTTTGAAGAAAGAAATTTTGAAAGAACGGATATATATTATTTCTTTATTTTTGAAAACTAACTGTTGACAATTTATATTATGATATCATGTGACTTGACAGTAAAATCTTTAATATATTTTGAAATGAAATTACATTTGAAAAATATTTTACATATATGTGAGTGTAGCTAAAGAGGGGAGTATTTGAGCATACTAGACCCCTTAGCTTTTGGTTGTTATATTAGTCAGTAGAGTTCCACTTTGACTGCTTTGATGGTATTGCAAAAAATAGATCCCATCTTTTGTATAAATATTAAAGATTATATAAATATATTTTGGAAAAATTAAAATTTCTCTTTACTTTTTGACAACAGCTCGCATACATAAATTGAACAATTAACTACGATGTTGCGTTACACATACAGAAAAATCGCGGGATGAAGAAGTAGAGTTAAAATACTATAAACATGACACAAAGAGCTGGAGCCCTATTATATTAATACATATATTTCTATGTTTCTTTACCAATCATTTCTTTATTTTTTTTATAGTTTTATTCTTAACTTAATTAGACTATGACACTTTTTGCTGGACCTGGAAAACATTGTTCTTCCCTGAAGATATCAGGTGAAGACCAGTTAAGAGCTTTGTTGTTCAAACAAACATGATCTCGAAAAGCACACTGCATCTCACTGACCTTAACTCCATTTCAATAGCCGTTGATGTATTCATGATATGAAGAAAGGGATCCACAGTTGATTTGTGGAGAGAGGGCTCTACAGATCATATTGTAATTGTGGTTTCCACCTTTGCGTCACGTAAGTAGATATTGTTTAGACAAGAATTGTATAGTGAGATGATATGAACAGAAAGGGCAGCTGTGTTGTAAGATTGAACTTACAATTATCTTACAGTTTTAATGTCTAATACCAAGAGATGTTTGTGACTTTTTTTTTAAGTGATTTTTGTTTTTCAATCATGAAAAAAATTAGTTACAAAATTATTTTATTTGCTATAGAGGTTTCGAAAAGTGATGAACTACAACAACAAAAATTTTTTTATATTATTTTAATTAATTGACAGCTTTTTCCAGTATTGCCAAATACCCATCATCAATAGTCTTGGAAATATTTCTTGTATTTATTTATTCATAAATTATCCATTTAAAAAGGGGTAACAATTTTTTTAATATGTCAATATAGCAAAGTTTTCAAAATATTAGACTTTAAAGTTTGAAACTTTTATATAGGTTACATAAAGTTATACCCGTGATGCTAAGGCTCCATATAGGCTTTTTGGTCCATTGTGGTACCGTATAAGACCTTAGTGATAAAAATGCTTTTTATAGCGAAACTCTGGAGCTATCCAAGATCCTCATAGTAAATGTAAGGCACTTTCATCGTCCTTCAATAACTACAGCAAGAATGTTAAACGGGAGATTTAATCCTCTAACATGGTTCCTTAGTCGACCGTGACCCATCAACAAACCTACCACAAGACTGATATCTCTATGGAATATCTCAATATAAATATTGCATATTTTGCATTAATAGTTTAAAACTTTTAAAAAATTTTCAACTTTAAATCGTGACATTTTAAGAAGTAAGCTATATCGGTATTTAGCGCTGAGGAAAAAGATGCCTAAAATAGTTGCTTTTACTTAAATTTTTTGTCGAATCGGCGCTAAATATAATATAGTTGTGGTAATTATTTTTTTTTTCTTCAGCTCGCATTATAATTTATTTTTACCAAAATGACAGATGGAGCGATGATTATGTTGACCGCTATATTGGGTTGTACTAAAGAAAGCATTGTCCCTGACGGGAACACTTTGCATGGATAAATTTTAATTAATATTTATCTTCTTTGTAAAACAAACTTAAACAATTCTTATTAATTTATATCTTTACATCGGATTACGTGTTAAGTCTAGTGTTCATTCATATTGAGAGTAGATGTGAATAAATAATTTCTGTGTATCCCTTTAATCATTTTTATAGCCCAGCCATATCCAATTTTCAAAGAAATATAAAGAAATACATTAAAAAGATTTAAACTCGTGCATATCTGAAACACTTTTATTAGTGTGGCATTCATCATACTTAAACGTATTAAACACGCATACAAATCTAATATTGTATACTCACTGTACGTGTAGATATATGTATGTATATAGAAGAAATCGTATCTGAGATATATACGACGGACTTGTGTGTTATGAACTGATATTCGTAAGTATCTGAATTTGTGACTTGGTACACATTAAAATATTTGTTACCAATTTTAACACCATCGTCCCTCGACGCTGTCACCGTGAGTTACACACGCAATGATTTATGCCTCCGAAAAATGAAGAAAAAATTGGAATACAAATAATTGATATGAAAAAAAAAATGTTGGATTTGAACGTTTGTTGGTGCTCATGCGCAATAAATTCCACTTTTATGACACCTGACAAAATACAGCTCAGTTGTCGGAACAGCAGTTGTAACAGCTTCTTGGACTTTTACGATTCCAACCGAACGCAGTTCCCAGCTTCTTGGCTACATCTTCTTCTCCTCACAATTGTCTGTAGCCGTTTTTCGCTTAATGGCTTCGCTTCTGCTTTTTATTGCCCTGCTAGTCTATTTAAGATTAATTTCCAGTTTTTTAATTTTTTTAAGATTTTTTTTATATCTTATTTTATATCTCACTTATATTTTTTTATTAGTTTAACACACGAAACATGCGAGCATATTGCAGTTAAACATATTGAATTGTCTTTTAATAAAGTCATAAATTGTTGAGTTGTGATATCGAAGTAATTTAATGCATGTTGAGTTGATTTAAATTAAATTGAATTGCCCTACTCCGCTTCCTCACCTACAGCTTCAGTTTCAGTTTCAGGCACACAAATTGGATAAGCAATGTACTGGTGTGTACAGCTTGCTTTGAGCATTTCGTTATTTAAGGTGTTTTAACCCATCAGTGAAGAATTCGGAGTACGGAATTATTTAATTCATTTCAGACTTCAACTCCATATAGCACTTAAAAAATTTGTGATCCGTATAGCAATTTGAGTATCTAATTATTAAAATTGTTTAAATTCATTTTATTTTTCCAATAATTGCCCTTAACCACTCCAAGTGTAGTTTGAACATTCCATGCAGTGTCTATATAGCCTTAGCTAAATGACTAATCCACTGTAGTTTTTATAATATCCCGATTGTTCCTAGCGCTTTAAAACCATTCAGTACTGCATCTTGCCTTGAGAACAATTTCACTCAGTAATAAAGGAAGCCATACAATATGCATGCGTAGAATCGCAGGAGACGGCTGAAATCGTTGACAACAACGAATCCACACAAATATGTAGTGGCGACAGTAAGATAAAATGTGGTAGATGTAGCACCGCATTCGTTATTCGCTCTCCTGATAATAATTATAAACCATTTTATATCGGTATTGAATAAAATTACCATATGCAGATCAGCATGCAAAAATCACAGCAAATAAAAAATCTAAATAGACATACACTTAGTTCCCCATTAATTACGCTAAGCGTCGATCTTTACCTATAATCATTTCCAAACTCTTGGCTATTTCAAAATATATCGTAAATGCTTTGAAATTTTATTTTAAATAACACTAAATAACACTTTTTTCTGGTCATACCTTTAATGAAATATATTATACCTTAAGCGATTCACAATAATCCATAAAGATTTCTGCTCATATGATAATTGAACAGCACAGTCTATGGTTGTCCGCGTACTGATCGCTCAAGAGTTTAACACTATGCAAGCTATATAAAGTTTTAGTATGCGACATCAAGGCTTTTGCTTCAGAAGTCCCCTTTAATTCTATCCTTTGAAGAGTTCATAAAAAAAAATAAAGCTTTTAATAGTAATATCTAAAATTTAACTTATAAAAGCTAATATTAACTTTCAACAAAAATTAAATCAAATTAAATTGACGTAAGGCATTATGTATAATACTCTTACGAATTCAAATAACATTTGTTTATAAAATTCTTACACTATATACACTAAGGGACCTATACCCTGAACTTAAAAAATTTGCCAAGCATTGATAATTATTTAACATTTTTCTTATTTGTCAAGATTATTTATTTATTTGTATGCATAATAAAATTTATAGTTATATATACCTAATATATGCTTAACAAGTTCTTGTAAACCCTTAAATTTAAGTTAGTTATAGTAATTAATACACAACTCGGAGAATGGTTAGCATAAATCCACAAACACTTTGTAGTCCCCTTTACAAGGTACAAAATATATTATGGCATAATGGATCTGAAGGTTGCAAAGCAATATCTCCTCTTTGTAACAACCTAATATATCTCATGCAACGAGCCAATGATCTTCATTGAGAATCATCCAAATTAATAGTTTATGTTATTCGAAGATTATCTTTGTGTGATGTGGTGTACTCCGAACTCATTCCAGGAAAATATGTTTATGAATCTGAATGCGAATCTTTCATAAAATAATGTGTCTATATACATCAGACCAACAACTTTTCGTCACACCTGTTAAATACAGAAAGACACTGACTAATTAATTTCTTCCTGCACATCTTTGTTATAAATAAAAGGGACAGTTCCATTTGCATTGTCTTATAAAAGAAACAAGACTTACTCCAAATTTTTAATAAAAATAATAGAATTAGCAAAGAAACTAGAGTATATAAAACCCGAAAATGTGGGTATATTTGTAATACTTTTAATCTTTACTTTTTCACATCTTCACATATAGTTAGCAGTAGTCCCTTAGCAACTTATGTATTACAATCGGCTTAATACATATGGGTATGTATTAAGCAAAACTTGTATATGGCGACGATTACATAAAACTGAAATCCTTTCTGTCCTACTTACAGAGAAGATTTTTGTTATTAAAACACCTCATGTAAGTCATCTCATGTAAGTCGACAACACATAATGCAACACATTGCTCCGTGCAGTAAACCAACACGAAGTGATTTACAATTCTTCTCTATAAATAGAAATCTGTAGAAATTTTTTCCTTTGTGCGGGTTTGCCTCCTAATAAATGCAAATTGAACTTCTTTAAACTCATCACCTGGCAGCACAAAACAATTACCAAAAATGACACTAAAAATGATGAATGCACCAGACTCAGAGACTCGGCACAAAAGAGATACATTCATATTAAGGCAATGCTGTGTCTGCAACCAGTGCTGATGGCACAGTTGTTGCTGTAACGAATGCACCGCCAGACAACTTGGCGCGTACATGTAAGACCCTGCGTGCGTGTAGCAAATCTTGAGCAAGAAGCAGATACACCATAGCCAGGCCATTGTCAAGATACGTCGTGCAGTCAAGGTGTCAATTCTATGAATTTTGTCAATAGCCTAGAACAATGCAGCACAGCAGGAGCACATGCCAACAAAAATAAAGGTAGGAAAATTGTTATGTTCCTGTTACAACGGCAACAATTATAATAGTGCAACAACGTACAACAATATACGGCAGCATTGACTACAGCGATAACAATAACAACAGCAACTTTGTTGTCAACAAAGTGATTCATTTAGAGACCAATAATGGTCGATCAGTAAAGAACGAACTAACTTCGAAAAAGAAATCATTTTTTATTACATTGTATAATAGCAAGATAAAGGCTAAGCTCTACGGCCTCGGATTGGGATCATTTAATTTTAACATATAGATACTTGTAAAAATGTTTATTTAATTTTATTAGTTAATCATTTTTATGTAAATATAATCAATGAACATTATACGTTATATTTACAATTTTAGAAAAGTGCCTGACTAAACAAGATGAAATAAAATAACATTTCAATAAGTCATAGTCATAGAAGATCATTGATTTGTGAGCATATGTCAACTTCTGCCGACTGAATCGCTCATCATGGAAACAAGATTATACTAAAATAAAAATAAAACAAGGACAAGGAGATAAAGTTTGGTCTACCTTTAACCACAACAACTGTTTCTTCATTGTAGACATATCATTCTTCAATTAACTTCACAACATCTCTAACATAGAAATAAGCCAAATACTTGCATTCATCAATGTGTCCAACTGGCTGTAAAACATCTAAATCCCTTTCTAAGACCACAGCGTATCAAAAATTATAAACATTAACCAGCTAATTAAGGAGATTTTGACGTCTTTCCACTTCATCTACCTCCACTAACGTGATGCTTTATTTTCTTAAATTTTATACCTTAAATGCAAATGAATAATAAATAATAATAATATACATTATGAATAATATATATATACATATATATATTTAAAATGGTAACGTTTTTAATAATCAAGCAATCATAGATGTTATAGATGCTTAAGGTAATAGCATCTATAGCAATATTATTGCAATTTTGGAGTATTAATAATCTTTAGTAAATTTTAGAATTATTTTAAGTGACTTAAAGAACAATTATATTAAATATAAAAAAAAGAAAGAAAAGAAAAAAAGAAAGAAAAAACTCAGGAAAGAAAAAAGAAAGAAAAAAGAAAGAAAAGAAAAAAAAATGATAAGAAATAAGATAGAAAAGGAAAAAAGAAAGAAAAGAAAAAAAGAAAAAAAAGAAAGAAAAAATATTAGTGAAGAATAATTACATCTTGGTTTCCAATCTACAATTCAACACCTCATAACGACACCTGTCTATTAGAGTGCATAGGTGAAATCCTCCTCGATTAGCAATTTTTAATTTGTCCTCAATTAGCTCCGGCTCAATTAGATGTTTTTATTATTTTAGTGGCATAGTATTATGCACAGAAATATGAACCGTAGCAAACTGCTGAATAGTGGTGATATTATACCTAAACCTTAATACGGGTCAAATTCAAATCCCCAGCTTATACTATGTTATCTAACTAACTTCAATTCACTTAACACAAATCTAATCCCCCATGTCTCACCAATAAATATCCACTAACATGACGGTACTAGTGTAGGGTTACAAATCTAGCCACGCTAAACGACGGGTTACAGTTACAACAACAAAGCTACTATATATTATATATGTAGAGCGTCGTTCAGTGGAGCTTACCTATAACATTGTGTTAGTGTATTCTTAATGGTAGGTCTATAAAATAAGTCTATAAAATATATAACATATATATTAAGTATTAAACAATTACTTAAATTGGGTTCTATAGAATAATTAGTTGATGTGAAACTTATAAGTAGACTGTGTAAAGATATAAGAATACTAGATTGATGATTAAATAAACCGGAAGGACTATTTCGCCATTATGTTTATGTTTGTTCCCAAACATCAGTAGATATGATAAACATGGAAATGAATTTATATATTTGCTTGTAAAGGACGAATTTATATATATGTATATATATATATGTATATAAATGTATACAGATATACATTGTGACCGAAAGGTTTTCGGAGGTTCTCATTTAAAATTCGCGCGCTGTATATTTTTCGATATTAAGTTTTATGTAGTTTGGCAGCCACTGTCCTTAATTACTAGTGCCAAAAATGAGCCGCGATCTGTCAGACAGTTTCGTTTACGGCAGCTGTTGAAACCAGTTCACCTCAGTAGTGCGTTGCGAAAAAAACAATGGAAAAAAATATTGAACAAAGAGTTTGCATCAAATTTTGTTTTTCGAACGAAATTTCGTGTGCAGAATCGTTGCGAATGCTACAAAAGGCTTATGGGGAATCAGTTTTATCGAAAACTCAAGTTTATGAGTGGTACAAAGCCTTTCAGGACTGTCGTACGACCGTCGAAGACATGCCGCGTTCTGGACGACCTTCGACCTCTACCACCGACGAAAACATTGAAAAGGCAAAGGAAATCGTGTTCAAAAATCCTCATGTGAGTGTTAGAGAGATAGCACGAGAGCTAGGCATCGGTCGTGAGATGGCTCGTTTGATTTTGGTGGACAATTTGTGTATGCGACGTGTCAACGCCCGGCTTGTTCCGATTCACCTCAATTTGTTCAACATTATCAACGATTTTAAGGCCAAACATTCAATAAATACCATCGAACAGCCACCGTATTCACCTGATCTTGCACCGTGTGACTTTTTCCTGTTTCCCAACCTCAAATTACCACTCAGAGGAACGCGTTTTGAATCCATAGAAGACGTAAAACAGAATTCGCAGAGGGAACTCAAAGCCATACCGGAAAGCGCCTATAAAAAATGTTTGATGATTGGAAGAAACGTTGGCATTTTGTTGTTAATCGCTTCTAATGGAGCATATTATTTTGAAGGAGAATAAAATAAATATTGATGAAGATTAAGAATTTTGCGTTTTATTTATTTATGACCGGAAACTTTTCGGTCACAATGTATACATAAAATTTTAGACAAAACTGTGAAGCACTTGCAATTCACTTTAACCCTTGTAAAAATGACAAATATTTGTCTAGTATTTGAGTTTCAGCTAAGCAGTTGTCTTCTTCAAGTACCTAAACTGACTTTCTGTGTAGAATTTGTGGAAGACACATTTAAATTTACTGAGCCCGGTGTGTGTAAAGGTATAGTTTATTAAAAGCGCACGTTCTTTCAATTTAGAATAATAATGAAAAAAATCACAAATAAAAGGAATCCGCAAATCTAAACAATGAGCAAAGCACCTGCTTGCCCTCCATCAAGTGAGTCAGGCATTCTGCACAAAGATCTGCAGTTTATTCAGCAGGGCTCCTGAATGCTGGGCTATTAGAAATGTATTCGTTTCGGCTTAACACATCTTGTACTTATGGTTCTTCTGGTTATAGATTTCCTTTGTATAAATCTTCGCAACATTTTTTTGTATTATAATTTTTAAAATTTTTTTTTTTGTATGTTCTTAGGAGTTTCGTGTGTGCGCTGCAGGGTCCTTAGCCGTATCTGTGTCACTACTCGAAACATTGTTGTGACCTAAAACTAATAAAGAATTTGCTTAGTTTTTCTACATTTCACCTGAGTATTATTTTTTTTGGTTTTGCAGTAGGAAGCATATTAGCTGAAATGAGTCCGCCTTGAAAATCAGGTGCTTATTTCAATCTTAATTACTAAATCTTTGCACTCAAGAGTTAAAAATGCCATTGAATTGTGTTGAACTAAACAAGAGCAGAGCATCTGGTAGATACTCGCATTAATTTTAAATACAGTTGAAGTGCCTTAACGGTTTGTACATCTGGAACAATATTTACAAGGGATCATTAGATAATTTGTAAATAACAAATAAGCAGCAGTTACTGCAATATGACAATACACTACAGTAGATAAACGTTAGAGAATTCAGTTATAGAACATCTGTTGTGGGATGGAAATTATTTTAAATATAATACAATTATTTTGATATAATACCAACTCGAATTGTTTTATATGTTCCACACATAATTTGATTGAGAAAAGGATTAAAGCAAAAGAAGTGTTAATTCTTCTTCTTTAATTCATCTGTCTTTAAAGATAACTTTTTGTTAGACACGTTATATTGATTATATATTTAATTGAGACTATAGTTGATACTATGATAAAGTGTTTTTGTATATGCACACTTGCGCATATAAGTAAACAAAGCTTCTGATCTGGCTAACTTAAAATAACTGCACGAATTGCTTGCTTACTAGGCCAATTATGTTGATCGTAAAATGGACGAAATACTCTATGAACTTCGCTAACAGATTTCTGTTTTTCAAAGTAAGATTCTACAATTTGGAAACGTCATTGTAGTGATAAACGATTCATAATAAATTCCCAAACCTTATTGAACAGAAATGTCAACGCCGTTTGACATTCTCAGCTGTCAAATCATTAGAGTAGGTAGATTGGATTTTAAAAGGGTTAAGAACTATGTCGCCACGGTACTGCATTCTTTGAGTATGATTGTGACAAACCCACATTAGTTCCGCGTAAAATAGCAGTAGCAGTTAAATATGGCATTACGTACTTTGAAGAGATGTTGCATTAAATCCGTTATAAGTGAATAGGCAGTTGATAAGTACCGAAGTCTGAGTCTGGCAAGACTATTACAGTTATACAGAATTTGATCTGCTGTTTTCTCTACTTCGTGACAAAGTCTGCAGCTAACGTCACTTGTATTACCTAGATTCGATAGATATTTTTAGATTCCGCAATGTGCAAAGAGAAACCCTTTGACAAGTCAAAGCATTAGTAGCTCTCTAGTTTTGGCTTACGATCGATTCTAAACCATAGTCAAACTATAGTGGTTGATATCGATGGTATAGATATTTATAGAGAATATTTATAGAAATATTTATATAGTATAGATATTTTGAGAACTATTACTATAAATTTCAATCATTTAATTTATGTTCTTGCCTATAACAACTTTCAGTTACAACGACCGGATAAAGACGGTTCTCTCAATGCCGTTATAGCCGGGTTTGATTGTACATAAAATAGTTCTCTTAATTATGCCTACGGCTATATCATAATTTTTTATAGCAAAATTTTTCCCATGTTTGAAATTAAAATTACATATCGTACATATCGAACTGTATTTTTTTGATTATATATACAAAAAAAAATGGTTTAGTTCACACCATTTTTGCAATATTGAGAAAGAACACCAACCAACAGCAAACAACAGTTAAAGATCACTTAAATGAACCTGCAGCAGACAACGTCATGAGAAAAATATTTAAATAAAATCAAAAAAAATCAAAAAAAAAAAAGGAATATAATAATAATAACAGCAGATACACAGATACATCACACATCCCACAAACGAAAACAGCCATAAAATCACTGGGATTTTAGGTGAGTTCACATGCCAAAACGGAGCAAACAATGTGTGCGTTTTGTTGCTGTAATCGCCAGGACGATTATCCTGTCATTCACTTGTTGCGTATTGTAGGAACGTGAAAACATAAAAAAGGCAGTAACAGAATGGAAGAATTTTGTGAAATAAAAAATTTTAAACTGAACTCATTTACTATTCCTACAGCATGAATAATGGACTGCAATACACAAGAAGACAGGAGCAGAGCACAGGTAGTTTGCAGTATCTTTTATTTTTTATTATTTTTGTTTTTTGTTTTTTTTTTCTGGATTGGATCATCAGTTCATCAGTCAATGTATACAAATTCACAAGAAACAGGTAGACAAATTTTTCTGGAATTTTATGCTACGTGTTTATGCATAAGAAATGAAATTGAGTACAGTGGCGTCAATATTTGGAATTTCGTATTAAAAGGGGTTTTGCAATATAATAACTTTTCCTTATAATTCTTGTTTCAGTCTTTTGTTATGATGCCTCTGATTTACTCATGGCATACAACCCTATATCTACACTTGCCTACACTTTGCATTTCTTATAGGATGTTACACTTCCTAATTGCAAATTCTCATACAGGTACACTCTTCATGAATGAATTCCCACTGATTTTGTTAGCTCGAACTAATATCCATATATTAACTGTCTTGTCAATGACGATCACTTCTCTGTTCCTCTGTCCTCTCTGTGTTGTGTTGTGTTCTGTTGTTTGTCTGTCTGACATAGCATGATTGTGTGTTTTGAGGCCCTAATCCTTACTAGCGTGTGAACCTGTACCATTGCTACTTAATTTGTGTGTTTTTTTTTGTTATTGTTATTGTTATTGAAGCACTTCACTAAATCTTTACCTAATAATATACCAATTTAGTACTTGATCCTTATCGTATGGCTTAGCATAGCACCAAAGTAAAAAGTAAATTGTACCGGATTTACGAAGAATAATTAAATGCCACCTCGACTGTTATGCGAGTTTATGGATGGTTTTTTATCTGCAATATTTTTCAGTTCGTGGTTTTTATTAATTTATTACAAGTTGACAAGAAAAAACCAAATTCAAATAGCAAATATATTTTGAGAAATTTTAATCTCGACTTCAGTTTGGTTTTTGTCATACTCTTGAAATGTTTCGATTCTTTTTAAACTTTTGCTACTCTTAATAATATTTGGAATCGAACCCGAAAATCGAAAATCGACAATCGAAATCGACACGCAAAATTCATTCCCACGCAGCCAAAATCGTGATTTTCTCACTTCGGTTTTTATTATTTCAGTTTTACGATTTTAATTTATTTGTTTAAGTTAACAATTAAAACGATTTTTTGGCTTAATTTTTGTAAAAACAATTTGGTAACTTTGTGATTATTTTTATTTTTATTTTTATTTTTAATTTTTTGGTGTATTCATTTAGTCAATAAAATTATGAAATTTTTAGAGAAAACCTCCAGAAGGCAAAGACCAATTACAGTATTACTGTAGTCCAGCAAACTGCAGTACATAGCAGTTAGAACCTCTGATATTTAAGATATATTAAAAGACTGGATGGACACTTGACTTTATGGTGGCCAAGTATGTATAAGTATATATGACTGGTTCAATGTTACTTATACACTGACCATTACAATCCTTTTGGAGATCGTTCTAATCTGCGTAAGAACAACTCTTATCTGTGGTATCAAAACGGGACATCATTGGAGCTCACGAGCGCTTTGGTTCTATTTTAACTTAACCTTACGTATATAAGACTGGGAGTCATTAAGAGAAGTACAGAACCTAAGTGTTTTTTATTTATATGAAAATTACTAATAAGGTTGTTTGTAAATATTTGTTTATTGTAAAAACATAAAGCAAAATAAAACTATTTTATATAGTATATAAAATACTCTCTCTCTCTCTCTAGTCATATGATTCCTAATTACACTTTCACATTTTTTCATGTTATATATTTTTAAACGGGGTAATTGTTCAAATAATGCATAACTTTTAAAATTAGTTTTAAAAAATACATTTTATTATTATATAAATTATATTTTATTTTAAATAAACATATATTTTATTATTATTTAAACATATATTTTATTATTATGTAAACATATATTTTATTATTAAACAAATATATATTTTATTTATATATTAATATATATTTCATTATTATATAAACATATATTTTATTATTATATAAATATATATTTTATTATTAAATAAATATATATTTTATTATTATATAAATATATGTTTAGTTATTGTATAAAATATATTTATTATGAAATAAATATATATTTTATTATTATATAAATATATATTCTATATATATATTATAATTTTAATTATTATATAAATATATATTTTATTATTATATTATATTTTATTATTATGGTTGTCCAATAACTAACTTTCAAAGTAAGTATCTTGGATATGACAAATAACGAATTTAATTGAATTTAAATTTTTATCATTATTGAACTGATAATGAGATCGATTCGCATCTGCAAGCATATTTAAGCAAATCTAAAACATACTCTAAACATACTTACCACGTTTATCTAAAACATACTGACCACGTTTATCTAAAACATACTGACCACGCAGTGAAAATTTTGCTCTTGATCAGGTTGCTTGTTGTACTTAAAAATTGTTATGGGTCTATGGTAATAAAATGATACCTATGCGTTACTTGGACAGAGGTGGAAATTCTGTCATCGCGTATAAAGAGCTCATGCGATAAAAGCCAAGTCTTACAGTCGGCTTTCAATAACTAAAAGCTATTTCTTTTCATGAAATAGTAAAATATTTAAATTTAAACAGTTAATATTAAAGCATGAGGCACCGTATACTAAAATCTAGGAATTTAACTATATACTTCTTCTAACTACATTGTAACTTCTTAACCACATTTCAATAACACTTATTATTTACTTTGATTTGACTTTATTAAAACCAACATATTACTTCTTTTGCCGATACAAAGATAAAAATATGCCGTTTCTAGACTTTTGTTTTATATCTAGGTATAAAACTTTCTACCCAAGAATTATACAATAAAAATTATTACATATTCAAGAATTTCTAACTAAATGAAGCTAGTAGGCCAAACATTTCAAATTTTTTCATAGTAAAGAAAATTTAATATACAAATCATATATATATATTTTTTCAATAACTTAACTCAAATTCTCTTTGGCTATTAAATATAATTTTTTCTTTCAAAATTTAATGTCAGTTCTGTCTAAGAAAAATAAAACATAATGGCGCGCCGGTTGTCGATGGTCAGAAAACATATTATTTATATGAAAATGCGGGAACAGGAGCGTTTGCAGGAAGAGCAGGAGAGAGCAGAGGTAATTAAAAGCTTTAGTTTATAATTAATACAACGAATGTGTTATACCTTAAATTACGAGCCTGTGCACTATATTCCGATTTTCGTAAGATGTTTTATTTTAACTTTCATTTTATGCAAATCGGGTGCAATGTGCTTATATCTTCTCCAGAGCTATTAACTATGAATTGCATAATTGACATCTTGAAAGTGTCTTACACATGCTATACTTGGAAAATACTGTAGCGATATGTGGGTCGCTGCATTTGATATTTGACAAATCAAAAATAAGGTTATGTTTAAGTGGCAGCTTTATGCACCGAATTCGACTTAAGCATAAATAATGGGCTCGGATGAGATATTTTCAGTGTGACAGACGCAAAAAATCACCTTAAAGGTAGAAGTTCTAAAGATATTATGCATGAACCGCGACTTCTCATACAAAGCGAAGGAAATCAACCCAGTTCGAATCCTCATCTAACCAGATTTTCATGCTTATCCAATATAAATGAAAACTTCAATTCAAAGTTCCACATCTATAAAACAATCACTAATTTAATGGATTATAAAATTTTTATAAGTTGATTAGTAGAAATTTTA
>NC_051848.1:22830122-22877456 GCF_002237135.1 Teleopsis dalmanni
GGTGACAAGAGAGATACACAGTAATAAAGCAGTATTGTAAGTAATATTATATACTAGCTACTATGTCCAAATAATTAAAAAACTGAAATTGATTAATGGTGATTTCGTTTGTTAAATCTGGATGCAACTTCGATTTACTCTAGATTTGTCAAATTTTGTTGTCTCTTCGAACATTTTTAGGGTGATCTAACATTTGTATAGTTATATATTCTTAATAAATACATATATCGAATCAAATCACACTTTATTTGTGGAGTCATATAAAACAGATGTTAAGTTTAGGGTTATCTTACTACACGGGTAAAATATATAAAGTGTTATAAATTATTCTTAATCGTTATGTATTTTGTTCCAGATTTACTAATCAAAGATAAAAATTAGATTAAGAGTCAATCTGGATTGAAAAAGTTACCCCAGATTTACTAATCGAAAACAAAGGTAGACAACAAAAATCTTTGTTGACTCGATAAATAAAAGATCTTAGTTAGAAACGTGTAATGTATCTCTAAGATATATCTGAAGTCGAATCTTGTTCATTAAAATTAATTATTACAATATTTTTATAATTAACTATGTCCAACTGTTAATTATTTCGGTATATGCTATACCAGCTGAATTATAAAAAATGTTGAGTGAAGTTTCTAGTAGAAGTACATAATTTTGCAGTCTATCAGGGGCGCTAATAGATGAATATTAAAATAATATTTTATTATTATTTTTAAAATAAAAAAGTGTATAAGAAACAGCGAATTTTTACATATTCCAATTTCACATTATCTCAGAATTATGGATGTTTTCTTTTAATTTGTATTAAATATCAGCAGGGAAATGTAGGATCGTTTTGTAATGAAGAGAATTTTAATATGTAATATAAATGCTTAATTAAATTATGTTAAGGATTTTTTAATTAATTAAATTTTTAAAAAAATGATTTTAATTTTTTAATTACAAACAATCAATAAAACTTAACTTAAAACTCTTCTCCTCTTCAGTGTTCTCCAATTTATTGTTATGCTTGTATACCATCTAAAATCTTTTGCGGGGAAATTATCGAGATGCGAGTATATATCGAGATATTGCTTAATTAAATTATGTTAAGGATTTTTTAATTAATTAAATTTTTAAAAAAATGATTTTAATTTTTAAATTATAAACAATTAATAAAACTTAACTTAAAACTCTTCTCCTCTTCAGTGTTCTCCAATTTATTATTATGCTTGTATACCATCTAAAATCTTTTGCGGGGAAATTATCGAGATGCGAGTATATATCGAGATATTTATTTTCATTATCCATTGGAGGTTTTATAAATAAGCAATTTAATTTTTTTTTCTAAAAATAAAATTATTCTACAAATAAAAAAAAAAATATAATCGTATAAGTGAAAAATTACTGATTTTGTATGTTTCTGAATAATGTATTTATATTGATATTTTTATGTAAGTTAATTGACTTTTCAACATGTGTAAACCCACTCGACTTAATAAAGTAATTTGCGCACTAATTGCACTTACAAGTGTTGAAAATTATAATTTTCCACTTAAAAATCGCATTTAAAATGATCCTTAACAAGTCGTTTAGTCGAAATGTAGGCTCCTACAACGAGTATATCTGCCGTTATTACTGTTATTATTATAGCCAATTGTTGTTGTACGTATATTGTTGTTGTTGTTGTTGTTGTTGTTGAACGTTTAACAATATTGGCAACAGAAACAATCAGACTAGCAACAAATTTGCATTGGCGCACAAAATTTGCATTTTAATTGAAACGACACGCATTTTTTCATAAACGCTCAAAACTCACTACAATTTTGCCAATAAAAATTTAGTTTTATGCATCATGAAAACTATTTATCTAGTAAATATGTACATATGTCCATATAAATATACATATATGCTCCATAGTGGAGAGTAATGTCAATCTTTCGAATATTGCAATAGGCAATGATTGACTTCAGTTGCCTATCAAATTCATGATAAAATCATTTGTAAAAATTTAAGAATTAACTTATGGAATACACTGATTTCCTATTGGATAACTATATACTTCAGTGGGGTCCACCCCACTGGAATGCAGGATAAGCCGAAGTAGACAACGTAACGTTGAGTTCCTTTTCGTCTTTCGATTCTCGGATATCGTTATTGAGTTAAAGCCAAAATGGCTTCTGTTCGCATAACTACATCCTATGTTAGTACAAGTAGCTAATTTCGCTTAAAGTAAGCTGCCAAGTCATCATTAACCCAATAGTGTCCCAAGATAGTCATCCGCATGCTTACCAGTGCTGAACATGGACACAATATATGCACGCTCTCCACTCTTCTTCTAGACAGCACATCTTTTTCCATCCTAAAAGTGGAAACCATTTAAAAATAGTCAATAGTTTATGTAAAAAAGTTTTTGAAATCAAATTCGCTTGTAATGCCGCAGATACGGATTGCGAAAATAACTGTACATTTCCAATTCGAAAAAACGTGAACATACTTAAGTTCACTAACGGCTCAATGATTTCGGATATTCTGTTGCGATTTTCAGTCTAGATATTTTTAACCCTCTTCACCGAGCACATATCTGTGATTGTCTGTCTTTGCATTATACGTATGTATATTGCAACTTGCAGTCAGCTTACTGACTTTCAGAAGGTGTGCTGAGCCATCATTAGTCATCATTGGTTCATTTGAAGCGTGCACACATTGAATGTGCCATGACGCACTTTTCACATCTCAAACTTTTCAACTTCTTAACAGCTAACACAGTTACTTTTGGCTATGTTCGTTTTTATGGCAGTTTGATGGCTCAGTGGTTCGGCGGTTTGGAGTTCGACGGTTAGGCGGTTTGCACCCGGGTTGGCGTTGGGCCGGTTCTTATTTGTTTTGATGTTTTAATTTTAGGCGCTTTATGCGCTTTATGCAGCTCTACAGATCATTTTTATATACGCAAAACCTTTTGATTTTTAATTTTATTTTCTCATTTAAATTGGGTGCATTTTGTGAAACCACATATCAACGAGTATACATTTTCCGCCCAATCGCTTGCAGTTATTGCTGCTAGATGCCAGCTGATGCCGAATTATTAAACGGTATAACAGATAAGTTATTACTGGTGTTTTATTAAAAAATAAATTAATAAAAAAAAATGAAAATTATTTTTGCAAAGTAAGACCAGATAATCAAGCGATTTATATTTTCTTACCAAATTATGACATTTACAGTTTTATTACGAAATTAAATCCGAATTATGAACATAAAATCCTTTTAAGTGAATATTTTTTTTTAGGGTAACTTTACAAACCGAAACCTCTCGACTCATAAAAAAAAACAAAAAGTTCATATCACTGTTCACTGGTAGTTCAAACTCATTACCAATACTATTCTTTTATACGGGGTCGCCTTTTGGTGTCAATTATTTGAAAAGGCTAACCAACTCAAATGATAATTAGTGCTCTATGCTTTTCACCCATACGAAAGCTCCATTATTCTACCCTAACTTAACCTATCATTAATATAGATTATCGCAATCAGCTGCCAGAATTACACTCGCTTGTTTTTATTCTGAAAATTTGATTGAGAAATGTTTCTCGCTCTGATCGGTTACCAATCATCGACTTATTATCAAATAAGTCGATGAAGTTATGGACGAATTTTTTTAAGAACTTTGCTAAATTGTAAAGTTTCGCTGTACTGATGGAGCTTATACGCGCTTTATACGATATATGAAGTTTTTTTCATTGGTTTAGAAATGGCTTGACAGAGACGTCACTCATTTCAGACTATGTCCGTGGAAGATATAAAGCAAAAAAAAAACACTCGATGTTGTGGAATAACGTGTCTTACATTATTCCTATCTTTAAGCACTAATTTTTTCTAATTTATTTAATGTTTAAAACATATAATTTATATGCTTGAGTTCAAAATTTATTAACACCACTTTTAAGCTCAGTGCAGTCTTTACTTTATGGAAAATCTTACATACCAAAATGATCATCATAACTCACGATTTTGTCACATTTTCATTTTCAATGCAGACGATATTGATATGCATCCAGCAGTCAGCTTGATTTTCTTTCACCCTCCCGAGATATTATTTATAAATAATAATTAAATATGATTGCCTGCAAGACCACATGCAATTAAGCGGCAGACGATAGAAGATGCTCGTATTCGAACAACTGAACAGACTAAGAGCAGGACAGAGAGGGACTGTATACTTTTCTTGTTCGGTAAATATTTTCAACATTTGTTAGCTGTAAAAATTGAAGACATTTGTTGCCTGTGAGTGAGTGAACGATAGTGCCAAAAGTTAAGATCTGACAACATGTGTTCCAACTATAACCACATCAAGGCAGAAACTTCTATTAAAATTTATTTCTCAGGATTGTCACCTTTACTTTTTCCGAATATCATATTTTCGTGATTTTAGTGTGGTGTCCGTTATTGTTGTTGTGGTTGTTATTCGTTTCCTCAAAATTAGTTGAATTTGCTTTAATTTAGTTGGATTTACGACTCATGAAGGTGTTTCTTATTAGGTTTCCACATCCCCACTTTCACAAGCTGCTTGGCAAAGAACCTCTTATTTATTTAATGGGGAGAATACTTATTTTAATGCAAGTTCCTTACACATCTTAATATGAGATAATTCGAGAAATAGGAAATTAGTGGCAGTTGTAAAAATAATCTGCGTATTTGTCGTATATGTAATTCATATTCATATTTTCGGTTTCGAAATATTAATTTATTATCTATTGGAAACGTAAATATAATAGGCGCTTCTATGTGAATTTATTAATCATTTAAATTAAGTGATTCTATTTACTCTTTTTAGTGATTATAATTTAATTCGCTTAGTCTAGAGTGGCTATTCTATGATTGACACACTAGTAGTTGTCAAAATTGACGCGTCTTACGACGGAACACAAATATTTAAAAATTTGAAGGGTTCGAATAGAAATTAAAACTTGTTCAGCTCTGTTTCTTGATATCTTGAAGGTTTTTGATGGAGTCTGGCATTCTGACCAGTTTTATAAGCTAAACACTTTTCTGGCACAACAATACTGTAAACTACTGGAATCGTATATTGGCGAAAGATACTATTGATTTAAAGTATATGACGCGTACTCACAATTATATCCGTTAAATCGCGGAGTTCTTTAGGGAAGTATACTAGGCTTATCAACTCAAGGTGTATTTTCGGAACTTTTGCAGATGACACGATAATAATGTATACAAGTCCAAACAATAATGTGTTTACCACCAAGCTACAAAGAAATAGTAAAAAAGTCGCTCTTCAAATAAGGACTAATAAATGGAAAATGACCGTAAATACTTTTAAAATCTACTTACCTGAACGACACTTAGAATTATAAATTGAATTTATGTAAATTTTGATTTTATCAAAAGAGACTGTCAGAATCGAAGATACATATCTCTACAGAATCATACTCTTTCTATTTGAGGCCCAAAATTTTAGATTTAGAAAATGAGTTCATTCTGATTTTATTAAACTAGGCAGTCAAACGCAGGAATTCATCTTTAGAATTATACTATATCTCATGATATTCAGGAGTTCACATTTAGGGTTTTTGTAAATTTTGATTTTATCAAAAGAGACAGACAGAGTGAGAAATAAACTCTAAAATTAAACTGTCCCAAATAACATTCAGGAGTTTAGATTTAGAGTTTGTGTAAATTTTGACTTCATCAAAAGAGACACTCAGAATCAGGAATAAACTTTAGAATTGTGCTGTCCCTGTCCCAAACTGTCCCAAATAACATTTAGGAGTTTAGATTTAGAGTTTGTGTAGACTTTGATTTTATCAAAAGAGACAGACAGAGTGAGGAATAAACTCTAAAATTATACTGTCCCAAATAACATTCAGGAATAAACTTTAGAATAATACTGTCCCAAATAACAATATCAGGAGTTTAGATTTAGAGTTTTTATAAACTTTAGAATTGTACTGTCCCAAATAGATTAAAAGTTTTTTTGAATCTTGATTTTTTTCTAAAGAAACAGTCAAAGTCAGGAATATCACTTTATAGACATACTTTCCCGAATAACATTTTAAAGTTTACGTAGAGAAAATATGTGATTTCTGCTTTTGTCAAATGAGACAAACAGATACCTTTATTTGTGGAGTAAACGATGAGCGACGAGAATTTAAAAGATGATGTGAAGAAGCGAGCAAGAGTATTTAAAAAATCTCAATAATAATGCAGTAGTTATAAAACGTTTTCAAATTAAATATAGATCTGACCTAACTGTTGGTTAGTATCCCACAGCAGTTTATTTTTTGCTGTCTTTAAATATAATTTGATATATTTACATATGTAGGTATGTTTTTAGGTCATAATCTAAATTCACTTTACTGTAGTTTGACACGAGTTCAATGCAGATTTTTAGGTTATACAAGATAAAAATTTTTTATTATAAATATTTTTTTCTAATTTTATTATTGTTTTTTTTATTTTTGCTTTTTATAATATTTACCTTAGTCAGTCGCAATTTACATTGTAGTCAATAAAATTCTGAGCTACAGATTTTAACCATTTTTTCCTTAATTCTTTTTTTGTAGAAACTGCTTTGTCTTCTGTCTTCAGCGGTCGCTGTTGCCAACAATTACAATATCGTAGTTGGGATCTAAGCAAACTTTGCACACCAATTCGGCAGTCTCGTGACTTTCTTGACCCAGAATCTTTTGTTATGCCGTGTTGATATCGTTACGCTTGGATTATTATTATTATTGGGCTCATTGTTGTTGTAATTGTAGCTTTGCAGTATTTTGATATTTGCAATAAGGTTTCCAAATAAAATTTATTATAGACTTTTTTGAATATTTATTTTTGACACGCAGGTTGGTAATAATTTTTAAGAAGCTGATAAATATTTAAAACGATACGATAAAAAATTCCAATTTAAATGTAAATTTATATTCTAATTTACAAAAATAAATGTTATATTAATTTAGGTGCTCGTATTAATCAAATTAATCTTTAAAAGTATCAGTTTCTTATTGGTTTCTACTTATACGTAAATAAAGTGATACAAGAACGTTTGTAATTATTCGTATTACATTAGCTATTACAGGAACAATCAATTATGCTATATCCTAAAGTGTATCTATGTTTAGAATTTCTTTTATCTATAAATAAAAAAAAAACATTTCATTAACCGAAGACAAATTATTTTATTGTAATTATGACAAGCAATAAAAGAATACATTTTACACTGAGGCCTTTGGATGCATAACTTTAAAAACGCTGCCTAACTCAAGTGTTTCTACAAAACAATAATAAAATTCCAGAAAAACATAAGTACAAAATAGGGGTCAAAGCGTGTGCGACAGCACCTTCGTGAGTTCTTAGAAAACTTGACACAACAAGTAAAAAGCCCGTACAAAGACCATAAGAAATAAACGAAACTGTGGCCGCAAAAAATTAACAGAAAAACAGGCAATAAAACACCATCAAGTACAAATCGGAACAAAAGTTCTTTATATCACATATACCCGTACACGGGTAAGCATATGGAAGAGACTTGCTTGAAGCCCGAAGTCGAAAAAAACGCACCGTGTTTGCTGAGTTCAAAAGGAAACGGACAGCACGATTAACCCATCGCAAGCAACATGACCAAGAAAAGACCACAAAAAAGTCCATTGAAAAAAGAGTAAGAAACATGCTTCTAAATGTTAAAAAAATTCATTGTGAGTTTTGTATTTGGAACGTACTTCTTCAGGAAAAACAAAAACAAGTAAATATGTTAATAAAAAATAGCAAAAGAATTAAAGCCTCTGTTTTAATTAGTTTAACTCGCGCCAAAAACTTTAAGACCACTTAACGCTTAAGACAAGTGACCACTCTTCGAGGAAAAAGATAGTAAATAGCGATTGTAGCGGGTCAAGGAACTTTAATCAACTGAATATCCATTAATAAAAAAATTATTTGTTTTTAATTTTGTTTTTTTTTTTCATATGTATTAACTGAATTACGTATTAATTATATGTATTATAAAATATTATAGATATTTGCAAAGTTCTTTTATTAAACACTTTACATAATATAGCAAAAGTTTGACGTGATTGACAAATTAGTCCAATATAATGATTAATGATATAATTGTGATGATTAATGATGTATGATTAATTTGTCAATTACATTTTTTAAGAAATAATTCGCAAAACAAGTACGGTTTGTAAATTATTTATAAACGAATTTGTATCCAAGAAAAAAAATGTATAACTATCATTAAAAATAGTTATAGACTGCTTATGCATAGGACTATGAGATTTACTTAAGTCGGAGTAGCTTTGGTAATGAAAAAATTGTCATTCCTTTAAGAAATAAAAACATCTATCGATGTGCTCTGAAAAATAAATTCTTCACAGATAAATATCAATAAAATGAAAAACTAATGGCAATAGTAACGTAACTATTAAGAGCTATCATAAATAGATACCATATAAAGATATCAACACTATTCCATCATTGAACATAAACATCAAGTATCATCGAGTCTAATACAGCCTCAAATATTTGAAAAAAATTATGGAAAATTGAAACTCCAATTTGGATGAGCGAGTTAACTGACAAGTTTATGATCACATTTTTTTTACACGGTTAAGTATAAAGAGACTCTCTATAAGCTACTCTACTCTCTATAATAGCTCAAACAGTGCTTGCTGGAAGAAAGTATTTGGTGTTCTTTAACTAACTTCTTCAGCGCTAGAAATGAAACGAACATATAATGAGCAGTATTAAAACCTACTTTGAAGCTGAAAGAGTTTTTTCGCACAGATTTTCATCGAAAAAAAGAAGAACGATCTGTCATCAACAACGACTAATACAATACAATTAGTGTTTCATAGAGAACGCCATAAACTATTGAATAAAATTTAATATTAATCTATTAAATAAGATTTAATATTATAAATAATTATTGAAGTATACTTGAACTTCTTCTTCTATACATATGTCAAGTCCTTCATCATAGAGTCCTTCCAAATCCACTGGTGCATCAACTTTTTGGTATTTTTTTTCATTCTCTCTTTTTTTTGTTTTTATCTCAAATTTGTCTTCAGTTATTTCTTCAATTATATCACCTGCCACATCCGTATCTACAAAATAATAAAGGAAATCAAATGTTGATGTTGATTTATTTTAAATTAAGTAAGAAAAAAAACTCATTGATTAGAATCATTGCAAAAAATATTGTATATCTGCCTATATTACCTTGTCTGTCGTCGTTAAAAGTCATATTGAAATCTTCTTTAGACATATTTATAGTCTTAAACAGTTTACAAAAAGTACCTCCTGAACTTCGATGACAAGTGTTATCCTATTCATATACAATAAAACATAATTAAAATACATAAATCATGGTAACTATCATGATCAATAGTTATTTAATACATATTATAATATTTGAGAATGTATGATATAATATCATGTTTACATTACAAGCTTTAGTGGTCTACTAGAGTCCAATTATAGTTCTAAACTAGTTACCAAAGCTAGTTACCAATATTGAAATTATGAAAACTTACTAGAAAAATAAATTATCGCTTCTGCGACAGTGAAAATCCACAAATAACTGTCGAAAGACTATTACTATCATAAGAAGTCACTCCATGATGTAGTGTTGGGTCATTGGGTCGTTTAATAGGTTCCGATAAGTACTTTTTTGAAACTGATAAATTTTAATGCCATGAATTCTGATCGCTACACTTACATGTTTATCAAAACTTTTGACGTGATATTGGAGATATGGATGTGATGTCAACAGGATAGTGCTACAAGCCAAACAACACGTTCTGTTTTGGTGTTGTTGCGGATATGAGCTTAAAATGCTTTGGTGATGTAAATTTACTATCAATAACCAACGATTTATCCTTACTGAACTTTTTTTTTTGTAAAGTAACACAAAAGTCTTTATATATGCAGTTATGTCCTTACATGACTCGACGCTTTAAAAACGCTAAAAAAAATATCTGTCAAAGTTTGGCCGAACTATTGTTATTTATCAAAAATGCCGCAAAAAGATCAAGCACTGTAGAACGTCCCATCGTGGAATGATATTTTTGATAATGTCTTTTTAATGATATTTAAGTTACACCGGAACAGCAAGATCCGGACCACATATTGAAATAATAATTCGATCAAAATTTTAAACACAAATGTGTTCTATTTGCTTTTTGCCTTGGAACCAGAAAATGGACCTTACCAGGCTCTATCAACGTTAGGCATAGGGCATAACAACACAAACAACAACAACAATCAAAAAATATTTCATTTGTCTATTAGTATTATTTGATCTTAAAAATTAAATCAAAATCAACTTCTATTAGTTTTTTTACGTTAAATTGTTATTGTAGTTGTTGCTATTTTTTATATATTTTTTATTTTTTATTGTGCCATTTTAAGCGACAAGCGGCTAACGCTTCTTGTAACTACTTTCTGTGGTGTCTTGCCCTCTTCACTTACATAGCTCCAATAAACCTGCTATACTCGTATTTTTAGTCTATTTTAATTATTTTTACAATTTTAACTGTTTTTATTGTCTGAAACATTGCGTACACACTTGTTTCTTCAGCGAATGTCTAAAGCCAAGGCATGACTTGGGGTAGAGGAGGGTAGAGGTGAGGAAGTTTACGACGAAAAAAAAAACATTGACCGCACCAACTATAAATTCAACGAAAAACATTGAAGTTACCAAATTACCAAAATACAAAAAACAAAAACCAAAGCTCAAATTCAAACCAAAACCAAAACAAAAGCCTACAAAGAAAAAAGCTAAAATAAATGAATCGTAATGAAATAATCAACATCCGAAGATACGAAACCAAAGCAAGCCAAACCTTGTTCAGGCCAAGCCAAGTTAAGCAAAACAGACTGAATCGAAATTAAGTGAAGATTGTTAGAATGATTTTAATGTACTCGTACTCGTACTCGGACTCGTAAATGAAAGATTTACCAAGAGTGTACTCGTATATATGTCGCCATAAGTAACCGTGAAACAAGTAGCTTCAGATTTATGACCGCAACATGCATGTTTACCTTTGAGCTACTTAAATGTGGATCTCAATCTGAATATGTCGTCTGTGGCTTATCAGAGGCACTTGCTACTGCCTTCAGCAGATAACTTCATAAGGCATAAATAACATCAACAGACACTAAAATACATGAAAAGAAAAAAAAAACGAAAAATTATGTACATATTTATGTATGCCATGTGCACACACAGATAGATGGAATAATTCTACAAATGTATCGTGTTTTTGATTTCGACATTTTAATCTGTTACTTTTTTGTGTCCCGACCATTGAGTGAGTACACAATTCGTGGTACACTTGTGCTAGCCCAACAAACGGGCTCATCTAAAATTGGTTTAACAGAGTTGGCTTTTTAGGCTCTTGATTCATGACATTTCATAACTTTTCTTTCTTGTCTTAAATAGCGATCTCAATCATAATTCAGTGGAACTTGTAACTGGAGTAACAAGTGGATGTATTTAAATTTCTCTAAAACTTTTCTGATTTTATTTTTTCGTCTTTATTTCTGGGTTTGGGTTGCTGCACTTGTATATAAAAACGAATTTATTCATTTTATTTAAGTCACGTTTAAAACAACATAAATATAAAATGATATCTTTTCAAAGAAATACACTTTTTTTTGCTATTTTGTAATCTGTGAAGTTTTCCATTTAAAAGCAAAAAAATTAATTTTTATTACAGAAATATTGAGGAATACTCGTAACTTAAACACAAGTCGAGCTTTAAACTTAAAAGTCAGTTTTCACATTCATTAAAAAAAGGATTTTGAAATATTCAGTTGGAACAGTTGCTCCAATCGAAATGCCGAAAGTAAAGTCACATGTGTATTGTGAAGACCTCAAAGAAGATTTTTTATCTGATATACACTTTTATTAAACTAAAACAATATTCGAGATTTATTCAAAATAATATATATAAATAAAAACTAAATTAAATAAAATGTGCTTAAAGCAAACTAAATTTTGCTTACAGTACGTACTGTACACTATCGTAATTAGTGGGACAAAAGGCACATATTGCTGCTAGGTATTAGAAAGTGTCTTCAAACGAGTACAGTTCTTGAAACTTTGTGCAGCCTTGGCTACTTGTGGAAAAATACGCTTAGTCATCGCTTCTAATTTGACAGGCACGAGTTCTAAGTCTAACACTTGCAGTCTAAACAAATTATATACGAACTCTAAACTAATAAAAAAATTCAAAACAGCATTGTATGGTTAGACAAATTTCAATAAATTAACTAAAAAATTGTGTTGTTATTTTTTCATTTCTATTTGAACCCTTCTAACTTCTAAAGAGAACAGTTCTATTTTGTCCTCTTATTATAACAAAACATACCAAAAACTTTTATAACCATTCCCCTAATTTCTGATTATGAATATATAATCAGAGAAAAATTCTACACAAGATCTATGGTCACTTACGCGTTGGCGACGAGTGTCAAATTAGATAGAACGATGAGCTGTATGAGCTACATTGCAACATTGACATAGTTTAAAAATTTAGCGACTTCGCTGGCTTGGTCATGTCGTGCGAATGGAAGAAAGTGCTCTGTCTAGAAAGGTGTTTGATTTGGTACTGGGAGATGAGGATGTCCACATCTTCGGAAGAAGGATCAGATCAACAACGATTTGGTGGCGCTTGCTACTATCGGGCTGATCGGGCTGACTGGCGGAGGCTACTCGACGCAGCCAAGTACGACTCACGTCTGTAATGACCAACTAATTAAGTAAGTAAGTAACATATTGTATTATTCTTATAATACGAATTATATTTAATAAATGTTTGATTATCTATTAAAAAAAAACAAAAATCTATTAAAAAATTTGAATACTTTCTAAGACCACTGATGATGAGTACTTGGCAATACTCAAAACAGCGTGGAATGGTCAGTCAAACTTCAATAAAGTAACTAAAATTATTGTTGTTGTCTTTTCATTTCTATTCAAATACTTCTAACTTTTAAATAGTTTGTTTTTGTCATAAGACGCATCAGTTTCAATAAAAAAATTAAAATTATAAAACTTTTACATTAAATTTAACAATATTTTTAGTGTTGTTTAAAAATTAACGAAAAAGAAAAGTTAATCTGTATTTGACATTTCTAACTATGACTTACCTTCCTTACTTAACAGTATCTTAAGAAAGAAGTTGTTACTTTGACGTCTCTACTGTGTTTATCTACACAGTACACTCTGTCCAGAGTAAAGAACTAGAAGAAGTAGAAAAAAGTGTTAACACTCAAATAATAATTATATGTAATATATTTAGTAGTATTGTCGAATTATAGCACTCAAAGGGATAAGCTAGAATTTCTTTTTTGGTAGTGTTTTTGCAGTGTCTCCATTATCTCCAGATCACATTGGCAAGAATAGATCTATTCCCTAAACCGTCGTAAATACATCACTGAATAATTTATTATGTATGATAATACGCAGTGGCCCCTACAGGGGCCTCGCAAAAAGTTACCTACTGTGGATTCAAAGCACTCAATAAATATATTGAACAATTTGGTTTCATATATGACATTAATCATATCCGAAATATATCCGAGTGTTTATATAGTAACCAGAAGCATGTTCACAGTTTTAGTCAGTACAGCGTGTGCGGAAAGAAGCTTCTCAAACTTAAAATTGATTAAGACCTATTTGAGAAGTATTATGCTCCAAAAGAGACTATCTCTATTGGCAAGTCTATACACTGAATCGAAAATAGCAGCTGGTGAAAATTATGATATAATTTAAAAAAAATTAAGTGAGGCTAAATGTAGGAAAATTTATTTATTTTAATTTGTGTTTATTTTAATTTGTGTTTATTTTAATTTAATTAGCAATTAAACTTTCATACATGCTTCGTCAATTAGTGAATGTAACTTATTTACTTTTATACCTGGGTAATAAAAGGGGCCTCGCAATTCTAATGTCGCCGACGTCCAGAGATGGTCTAACTCCGCCACTGATAATATGTGTAAACTATACAATACTTGGGATTAATCCTAAATCAAGTGCTAACAATACCATTATTATTATTATTAGGAATAAAAGGACGAAATGTGTGTGGTTAGCTGAAGTTCAATGTGTTTAGAAACATACACTAGGTTAATCAAATATAATTAAATGAGACATGTTTAAGTATCAGTTGAAATAGAGTTTATATAAAGTGGCTTGATGTCATTAAAATTGAGTCTCAGTTGTGATTCCGATTAAACCATAACCAGAGAATTGCCTTTGACTATTGTATCTGCCAATTAAAATTATTGTAGGAAAGAACCAGCGCGTGTGTGCATTAGGCACACGCAATGTGCTGCACATTTATTGTATAATCAAGCAATAATTTATAATTAAAATGATTTAAGGATAAAGCAGGACGAATTTAATTTTCCGATAAATTCATTAAAATGGTATGCTTCATAACATTTTACTACTGCCATTGGAATGGATGAATACTACGAAATTGAATTTTTAGTGAAGAAGTTTTCTTTACAAGTAAAAATTGTTATCGAGAAGTTGATCGATGAACTCAAAGATTTCTGAAGGGTGGATAGTAAGTATTGGTATGAGAGTTTCACAATACGTTATAGGTAAATAGCTACTTATCATATTTAATGTCCAATCGAGAAAGGAAGCTATTATACTCAAACTTATGGCTTTGCTGGACAATTGGGTTTTTATTTTAATTAATTTTATAGAATGTTAAATACACTGATAAAAGGCAATTAGATTTATGTTAAAAAGGTAAATAGCACATTCCCAACCAAAGTGTACATAAGGAATACCAGTTTCTGTATTTTATTGATTAAAAATTATTATTATATAGGGTTAGGTGGTTGAAGCGTTTGCGGAGGTAACACTTAAAGATTGAAGATAAGCGGTAACACTTATCTTTTTTATGTAAAATTATTTTTCATTGTTTTAAATTATAAAAATTTGTGGGAATAATCAAAATTTCAGAATCCATTCACTCTAGCTCGATGTGGCTACCTTTTGCCGTCACAATGTCTTTCAAAAGGTTAAAAAATCAGTTGCATGCTCCACGATTGTGTTCTTCTAATATTTTAACCCATTCCTGAACAATGGATTTCTTCAACGTATATTTTTATATTTCTTAGTCCTCACCTTGCTCTCCACCTCTCCAAAACAGAATAGTCCATTTTATTTGCATCCGGTGATCTGCGATTCTAAAGCCATTGTGTGACGAAATTAATTGTGTAACATGATTTTTTAACCATTCTTGGTTCACACGAGCTGTATGAGACCGATATGAGTATAATTTTGAAGCTGTTAACGACTTAATCTATCTTGACACAGCCATCAACAATAAAACTGATGTCTGAAAACAGACGTAGACCATAAGCTCAATAAACAATTTGGATGTAGAGTAATTTTCCAACCAACGAAACTAAGACTCTATATTGAACTCATATTACTAATGCTTCTGTAAGGCGTAAAAGCATGCATATGTTACTATTACAGAATGAGTATCTGTTTCAGATGTTTTGCAAATTATAGACTTTTTTCCTATATGTATGAACAACGCCCTGAATGAGCTGTATCACAATGTTACCATTATATAATTAATATACAATGTACCATATATAGTAATAATATCAGCTAATATATTCCCACTGTTAATTCGGTTTTTGATATCGACGCCACCATCCAGCGATATTCTGCTGCCTAAATATGTGAAGCTGTTTACGTTGTCGATTTCTATATCGTCCAGGTTGAATTTGCCGGTAGGGTCAGTAGGGTTTATCTTCATTGTTTTCGTCTTTACCGTGTTCACTGTAAGACCAACTTTACGCGACTCGTGAACGAAGTCGTTGAATTTATCTTCCATATCGTTCTGTCGTGTTGAGAGAAGGCAAATGTCGTCAGCATATTCTAGTTTCTCGAGGTGGAATGAAATCCCCCAGCGTATATCCCTTTGTGACTGGTCAATAGCTTTAGTAAGGACGTCGTTAAACACAATTAAAAACAGAATAGGTAACCTGATGGTAGCCTTGTCGAACATATGATTTAGTGGCAAAGGGGGTTCTAGTCATTAATTTCATATTATACTAAAATGATAAACCCAGTTGAGACTACATATATTGTCATAAACAATAGTATATTCATAACTCTATATGAATATTATTTAAGTTTAAGCATAAACATAGATAATCATTTATCTTATTTTCTATTAATGATATACCATATAATAGAGCAAACTAATAACTAGTCAATATGTGTGATGCATACTCGAATTTATCGCTAAACTAAAATCATGAAATCGATAAAAACTTCAGTGATGTTTCGTTACTGAGCTAACATTTTCAAAAGCTCAACACAAATGTCATTTACTGCAATTTACTGACATTAACTGCGAAAGCCGAGTTCTAAAGTCGATTTTTTTTCGTCATTTGCATATTAGAAAAGTCGAGAAGTCGGGAAGTCGAGTCTTTATTTATTTATTTTAATGTTTTCATTATTATTTCAATTGCTGTTTGAATGCCAATTTGCAAATCAAACTTATGCAATTTTACAAAATTTCTTAAAAAGGTGATAACTTAAAAAATTCGCTATAAAGCAGCGGGCATTTCATTGTTGGAAAATACTCGTATTTCTGTTCACGTACGAGTGCAGCTTGGAAGGATGCAAATGGTCATGCAGGTGCAGTCTTTATTGCCATTGTTGGCCATCAATGGACGTAGTTCCACGCATATGCGGATACATTCGATTGAGTCTGTAGAATTGGAAACATGTGTTTGCAACATTTAGAGGCGCATACTACAAATGTCAACTGCAAACTTTAAACTGCAACTCGCAAGCATGCAACATTGTGAGCTACATTTTTCAAATATGGACATTTCTTGTACAAATTTGTTAAATTGTTCAAAATGGTAAAAGTGAACGAATAAAACGAATAATACGTGTAATACGTATAATACGTATAATACGTATAATACCTATAATATGTAAAATTCAAATAAAAGGAACCTTCAGTAAGTAAACAAATAAAATTTCAAACATCGAAAGTCACATTAGTATCCACATGGCAATTTTGCAACCTGACGGAAGTTTTCCTATTGCCAAATTGTTTTCTTGCAAAGCAACAAAATGTTGATGTTGCACTCCGGGACAATTGCTATTGTGATGTAATTTGTTCAATATCAAATAATAGTGAGATATATATTAGGAAGTTACATTTTTATAGTTATTGAATCTAATTTTATTTACCCGCCGCCCTTTATCCCAAATGAAAGGTGTAGAAAAATGCACACTCCAAATGTGGGTTTATTTTCTAAATTAGAAAGATAGCTTATTACGATCTACCCAGTAATTCACTATAATTAACTATAATTTATTATTACTATTGAGACTATATGCTCCACTGGGTAAAGAGGATAATAGAATGAGAAAAAAAAAGAGCTATTACTATGTCTTTTCAACATCTATGATGGAATAGTTCTTTACGAATACGTTTCATTTAAAATGTCAATAAGAACTTTTAACATATTATGCGTTCTATTGTGTTGTTCCACTTATTTGGGAAATTAATATCTAACCCTTATTATCATTTGATATCAGCTATATCTGGCTGCTGAACTGTTAAGACTGAACTACTTCTTCAATCAAATAGAGGGCGCAATTCTAATATCAGTGCGCACCTATTTGACAAAGAGTTTCAATAAATTTTATTATTTTGAACAATTTTTTTTCACTACACTGTATGCTAATATATATACTTCTTAAGATGAAGGGACATAAAATTCACTTTGATTACACTAATGGCGTTTTCGATTGATAAATCTGCATAACACTCGAAATTAATATATAAAATTGAAAAATAATTTATATCACTCCAGATATTTTACCAGAGTAGCAAGATTACTCTAAAATTAACAGCTGTTTTATACAATTTGACAGCTAAAAAAGTGCGATTTGTTTCCACATATGCCCGATTTGTTTGTTTATGTATTTGTGGCTGTCGTTTTGAAAATAGATATTAATAATTACATATTTACATTAGCACTCCAAATAGTAAATTATCTCTATTTTGAATTGAATTTTGAAGTAATCAAACTGTGAATAAATTCTTGATTCTTCTTCTTGAGTTAGTACTATTACGCACTTTTACTCTATAATGGCTGGGGGGCTTATCTCTACCCCACACTAGGCTTTAACTAGGCTAAGAAATCATATAATTTATTTGTGTTTTAGTTGATGACGGACCTTAAATCAGCACATCTTCCTGAGAGTCCAGAAGTGGACTTGAGGATTGTTAGGGCGGGGTTAAGTAGTGTATCAACTTTAGTGAATAATTTTAGAGCTCTGTCTCTGATATATTTTTTCACTGAGTCAATCCTAAGGTCTCTACATATGTCTGTTGATCTGATATACCATGGAATCTTAAACAGTCTTCTTAAAGCCAGGTTTTGTGCTATCTGTAATTGCTTTATGGTAGTATTTGAGGCTTTGCTATATGTAACACATCCGTACAGTAGTGCTGGTCTAATTACTTGCGTATAAAGTAACTTTCTGTTTTTAAACAGAAAGTGATAATTATTAAATAGAATAGAGAAACGAAGTTAACTTTGACATTACTACTATAAAAGTTTTAAATGTGAATATAATCACAGATAAAAAAAATTTATTGTATTCTATATCTGGGGCTAGTAAAACAATATCGGCTATTAAAATTTTTTACTATTGAATTTTGGCTTTTCTACAAAATTTGGTAAGTAAAATTGACTTATAATTAGGAAAGAATAGATAACTTTACTTATTTTTACTTAATTTACAAATTTAAACATTTTGAATTAAATATTCTGGCTTCGATATTGGCCAAACAAATATATGTTATTTTTTCTAATTTTTTAATACCATGAAATGAAATGTATTATTAACATCTGAACAAAAGTAAAAACGAGAAATTTTAACTTGGTAGTAAAATCTTCGACTTGAGACTTTTCAAATCTTATAGATGTCAAGGCTGTGAAATGCGTTATAGAAGTGCATCGATTGATTAGGTTTAAAAATCGTTTAGGCATCAAGTCTAGGCGTTCGATTCGTGGTTAGTGTCAATTACAGTAAAATTTTACAGGATATGTCAGGTTTAAAACCAATTAAATCCTCTTATGTTTTATAAAAAAAGCTTAAAAAAATCATTTATATGTTTTATATATACCTATGTAGAATCAAATCACTGTAAATCTGTAAAGTCATATAAGAAAGTTGTTAATTTCAGGAAAATTCCGCTACTCTGGCAAAATATCTAGAGTGTTGTGAATTAATGTTATACTGGATTCACACAAGAGGTTTGTATACATGCTCTAGCATATATATATATATATTTATATGCTCTAGCATATATATATATATTTATATGCTCTTGCAAATGGGATTATTTAAGCTTAATACATATTCCCCTAGTACTTTGACTCAATTTTTAGTATCTATTTTGAATTAAATTCGATTATTGTGAATTTAGAAACGAAGTCAACTTTGACATTACCTACTTTGACAGTTTTAAATATAAAAATAATTACAGATAAAAAAATTTATTATATTCTGTATCTGTTTAAGTAAAAGAATATCGGCTATCATAATTTTTTACAATTGAGTTTTGGCTATACTACAAGTTTCGGTAAGTAACTTTGACTTATAATTAGGAAAGAAAAAATTACATATAATTTACTTATTTTTATTTAATTAAAACATTTTGCAATAAATATTCTGGTTTATTTTGATGTACAACAAAAAATAATCCTAACAAAGTTAAGTTTTAACTTAATGGTAAAATATTCAATTAAAGACTTTTATTGATCTAATAATTATAATAGATGTCCTTTTGCTCGGGTTATGTTCCGCATAAAGGATGTTTTCGACTAAATGGTGCTATATTCCATAATATGTGTTCGGTTTTAAAATGTCTCTTTCTAGTCTTCGCCTTCGCCTTCGTCTCGTGATTGATTTCAATTTCAGTAATACTCTGAAAGGTCGTGTTCAAAACTATTTGTAATAAAAAAAGTCTTGTTAAAAAACGTTTCAGTATTGACATTAAATTTTCTAATTTCTAATTTTTTTTAATCATTGTAACCTTAGCTGTGCTTAGGATAAGCTATACTTTTTTGTACTTCTTGGTATATTTATATGATGTATTTTCTTTCTTCTAGAATATCTGTAATTTGAAATTTCTCAAAATTTGGAACATGCCCGCAATACTAATTTGTTAAAGTAATAATCTCATTAATAACAAAAATCTTTGGAGTTTAAACAAGATATTGGGAATATAACTGTAAGTAAATTATTTAAAAGAACATGAATATATAATTTTTTAATTAATTTATTTAAGTTCTAAAATTATTAAACAAAAGCCTTGACAATATAAACATATTATTTAAGAATGTTATTTTCCATAATTAAATATTTTTATTATAACATACATATAATATATTATAATGTATATAATAGAGAAATATAAATATAACAATATAGTACCATCTGATCCGATGAGACTGGTTCTGTTAACTTAGCGTTAACTTAGCGACATCTATGAATGAATGAATGAAGTTAACATAGCTAAATTATGTCACTTTATTAAATGATCAAGGTAACATCATTCTGCTTCGACCACCAGTCGAAGCAGAATGAGAACATATGAGATCATATGAGACGATGGACGAGCCAAAACAGGGATACCGAAAAAACGCAGCCTATTGAATTGTCTAACCGAAAACTTAAGTAAACGAAAAGTAGGTATGCGTTAATGACCCCACACTCTAAACACTGCAAAAATTGTAGAGTTCAGCTTTACAAAAGCATGTATACGTTTATGAAATATGGTTTCCAATAAGAGCCAAGATACATGAAAGCCATCAGAAAAGCCAAAAGGGAAAATTAAATGGAAAATTAATTAAATACTGACCATTTTCGTCGTTTTAAAAAGAATTATTTACATAAATTCGTTCCGCACAGTCAGAGTTCAAGAATTGAGTCAGACAGTTAATTTCTGTTGGACGATTGTGCACCATTATTGTATAAAGCTGTCATAGAACCATAATTTATCACGAAAATGGGATCAATAATTTGGCTCTGTGCTATTTAATCAATCAAAATTGATGATGACAGGAAATCATGGTAGTGCTAAGTATAATTTGATATCTACGCTACTCCGCTACTCATTTCCAGCCACGGTTCTCCAAGTATTATACATACTGAGGGTATGGCTTTGTAAACATGATATGGTTATGAGGCCGTGACAGTGACAAAGCTCTAGCAGCTGGAGTTTTGAGCATAGAAGAAAAAGACAGACAAGGTTATATCCATTTGTAGTACCAAAATCAAATGTTTGTAGTATCAATAAATCTTGAGGATTTTTATTTTGTATATATGCTTCATCTCGTTCTACTCTTATTTTGTTACACAAACTGGTTCCAAAAAATAAAATTCATATTTCCAAAGTTTAAGATCTTCCATTGTAGAAATGGAGAAACAGTTCAGTTCCAACTGTTTCTGCATTTCTAAATTTACTACATATTTACTACATAATATTACATATACTTAAATAAGACAGCGTATTGTGGAGTATGACAGCTACTGACATGTACTTGAAAATGGATCTTTTGATCTTTTTTTACGCACTACAAATAAATACTGGTACTTAGTAGAAAATGAACAAAACTCTTCAAAATTTTTATATTTGCTTAATATTTCAATTACAACAAAACTCTTTGATATGTCAATGACGTACACACTTATGTACGTTCGGTGAAGACAAGTTATAAAGATCGTTATATAAATCACCTGTTTCCATGTGTTCCATGTAATCGTAACCAACGTACTCACACTGCTGCTTCACCAACGTTGGTAATGAAAATGTTCGATCAACACCACTTCAGGCCAAGAGACGCGACCAAGTCTCAGTTGAGCCACTTGTAACGCTGAAATGATCACTTCGCTTTTCTTTCCGAATATCATTAAGCATGACAATTCAAAATGATTTGCTTGTGATCTCTGATCTGATCTGTTGTGATGTGATGTGTGATGTGTGCTGTGATATGATGTGATGATTTTATTTTTATATATATTTATTATTTTAAATGTTTTCTTTTTTTTATTTTTTGTACTACTTTAAACCTTTTTGATGAGGTGTTTTTTTTCATCACAACTCAGTGTCATTTGTATTTAAAATATTATTCCGAATTTATCTTTAACCAAAAAATAAAATGTTTTTTTTGTTTACATACAGCTTTTATTTTTCTTAAATTTATTTTTGTTTATTTTAATATTTTATTTTGCAGCAAAATTTGACGGTTTGCTTCCCTTTAATGGTTTAATTTACAACAAAAGCCGACAACCGCAGTTCAGTTGTGGACAGTTCAGAAGTGGACAAGATCGCTCCTCACATACTGGTATACAGCAGTACTCCGCGGCTTATTTGTGGTGTTCTACTAAGTAAGTACATATATGATGCATAAGTAGATCTGCGCGAGACGAACAGCTATACTGACGGCATGACGGCATGACGGAATGACAGACAGACAATACAACCCAAATGACATGTAATAAAAATGTTAATATGAATGCGAGTTTTTGCGATTAAATTTTTATGCTGCAACACTTTTTTTTTGATTTTGATATTTGGCTTTAATTCTCTTTAGATTTAATCGTAATCGTAGCTTTAACGTGAGTTTATTTTGGCCTTTTCACATCGGGTTAATTGTTACAGGCTGCAGCACGGTGCCGCGATGCAGCATTCGGCCTGAGATCTCTTCTCTGCCGCTCATTTCATCCTCTGGTTTGTGATTTCCTCTGCCGTGATTTGTATTTGGGTTTGTGTAATTATCGCACGGATTTTCGGAATTTCGTTGCAGTTTTCTTGCTTTAATTTTAATCTTTTGTGCTTAATTAATATTTTGTTCGTTAAGGCTTAAGCTGCTGCCACTCATCATTTTTATCTTTTGAGTTGTTTGTTAACCACAACAATTAACTTCAAAACATGCAATTTTCAGTTCAATCAATTCTGTTTAATTTCATCTTTTGAATGCGCGCCTCTGGGAAGTTTAATTGTTCCACGTTTTCGGTTTCAGTAGTAAAAATGAAGTAATCGCTCAGTTAGTTGTTATTAGAAGTGCATACAATCACATAAAATAGTTGTGAAAGTTTATTCATTAAAATACCTAATATAGCAGGTGCACTTCACATATACATAACACATAACACATATGGAAAGCACATTACTTGTCTTTAAAGACAATGACACCACTCATCAGTCGAAGATGAGTGGTGTCCAAATGTTTTGCTATTGTTGTAAACAAACGTCGACCTTTGCGTAAGTCAAATGGGGTGAGATGGGGTGAGATGAGCGAAGAATTATAGAGTGAGGTAGGAGAACGAATGAAAAAATAGGTAGATATGTCGAATCTACACTGATTCTGTCACCTTAATAGGGCGGAGTAATAAAACAGAGTTTTAGTGTCTATGCATATATAAGTACAAAAACAGATGGGCAACATCGTGTGAAGTAGGTTCACAGTTCGGGCTCACATGAATGTATTTACAAAGTGACAAGCTGTTAGTCGTTAACCGGAAATCATTACACTTTACTTATGTGTGCCTAAGTACTGTTATCTTATTGATTTCATTGTGGCTTATTGTTCAAAATAGATAATTATTTTCGTAAAATAGATGACAGACCGGTGACCATGCTGTAGATTTGAAACTCACATTTCCTCACAAATTTTTTTCCAATATTGTCCAGAATATTCGATAATATACTTTGATTTAAATAAATGTTTTTTATTAAACCTATAGAACTGAATATATTAGCCCATTTACTAATAAGTAAGGCTTATTAGTATTTACCAAGAGAGTTATGTTGTGAGCAGAAACAAATGATCTTTGTTCTAGTCTTTCTGTTTTATGCTTGTTTTAATAACTTCGTGCAATGACTAGTAAGTATCTTCCTCAATCTCTCTATTTATTTCTCTCTATCTCTATGAATAGATATCTCTTTCTCTCTACCTATTTGTCTGTATGCCTATATATGGATATCTCTTTCTCTTTACCTATTTCTCTCTATTCCTATATAAACTTCCTCCATCCTTTTCTCTCTTCCTCTAACTCTCTTTTTCTCTACCTATTTCTCTCTACCCCTATATATGGATACCTCTTTCTATTTCACTAACTTTTAGAAACTTAACTTTTTTTCGTATTTTTGTAAAGATTTTTCGAAACCACTTCCCAATGATCACTGATCTTATTTATTTTTTCTTTTATTTATATCATATTTCCTTAACTATTCTAAAAAAAATTTTAATTTTTTTGGTATTTCTTTCTAATAGATTCATTTTGCTCGTCTTCATGTACTTACTTTGAGTAATATTATGTAAGTATATTTTAACAGTATATCACACGATGATTGGTGCTTATAATAAATGCTTATTTTTCCTCATAGCGATTAAATATTACGGAACTTATTTGTTAAAATGGAAACAAGTGAATACACAAGCTATTCCGAGACATCGGTGACAACAATTTCCCACAAAGCTCGTTTAGATAAATTGGTCAAAGTACTGGACGTTATAGCGGTGCTTAAAAGCGAGTTTTTGGTATCCAAAGTTAGATGGACGTTGTTTTGTGCAGCAGTGTTTAGTGTACGTTACTCTTTAAACTTGAAGCCTTTACCACCGTATTACAAATTACCATGTGGTAAATATAATATAAAAGAGCTTCGCAAATTAGTCAGAGCCTATTATCGACTCGAGGATATCTGTGACTATTTGTTTAAAAATTGCGTCAATACCATACCAGCCAACATTATCAATTTGTTATATTGGGTTTTCGTCGTAAACTGTGATCAGCGTTTACGTTGCATTGACACAAAAAAATTTTTAAACGCAATTCATGAAATGAAAAACGATATAGGTAATCCACAATACGTAATCGAAATAGAGGATTTAAAATTCAGTAATAAATACCGATGGTGTGAGTCAAGATTTGGAACCTTACAATTTGATAGTACAAAACTTTATTCACTTATACAGCGGAATCCAGACCAAACTTGGCGACCTAGTAATTTTCTTGTGTTGAGAAATAATTTAGTGCCTAACCTAGATATAACTGATCCAATGTTGGTGAGATGTGGATTGGCAAGAAGAGTAACGGCACTCATAGAATATAAAAATCACAGCAAATACGTCAGTCACATAGATGGTTTCGAACCAAATGATAAATTTACAATTATATATAATGATAAACTAGCGAAAATAAAATACTTATTATTTTATGGAGATATGATCGCTGAGTCAAAAAAATCATTTCTAAAATCTTTGAAACCATTCTTGAAGAAAATGATCATATTCATAGGAGGAGGAACATATATTTATTCCCAAATATGTGTTATAACCAAGACACCAAATGCATTACTTCCAGTATCTGTTGTTAATGCCTATATAAAATTTTTGAAATCATTTTAAAATGGTTCATCAAATTCCACCGTCAGTGAACGCCAACTGCTGAGAGATAAATATTGAGACCAAATCTAATAAATGGAATAAATTTAAAATTCTAACTAACTACGATCTTACGATTTTCAAACTGGCGGCGGCTTTTGTAAAAAATCTTCCACCAAAAAACGAATATGTTAAAGATTTAAATTAATTATGAGATGCATGACACGTTTAACGTTAAAGACTCTAAAGAATTCGAGATATTACAGAACAACTACTAGACATTTTTTCTTGACAAAAGGATTTTGCCAAGTTTTTTTTATATATTTAGTGTAAAATATCAAGCCGATATTCAAAATTAAAAAATATTAATAAGAGCAATAAAATTTGTTTTAATTTTAATTTACATATACTACACATATATAAAATTATAACATAACACAATATTATTTTATATTATATTTATAATATCATTAAATATTATATTATTATATCCAGCATATATAATATGTCGGATGGCTCATTCGAACTCCAACTTTTCAAATCAGGGTATTTTTTTATTTAAAATTTTGAGTTTCCGAATTCACTGAATAAACATATTTACATATATATAATTAAATGAACGATAAACGAGATGCAGGTACCAACGAAATTTCATCTAAAAAACGGCTTTCATGAATACCTCACTCTAGTATTTTTTCAATGCTGATGCAAAATGGTTCACAGAAAGTAGTCGTGCAACGTAATTTCCTATAGAAACTTCGACTTTCTGTAATTAAATATACCCTAAACAATAATACAACAAATTTATAGATCCACAACTATCGAAAGCGTTTTGAGCACTTTTACTCTTTCTAAACTCGAGGTATTTTCAAAACCCCTCTTTACGCCTTGACTGGATTATTGTTTATCACTTCATCAGACTAAGCAATAATTGACCTCAGATCAATGATCAAATAAATTGAAGAAATAAACACACCTCGTAACTGATATTCCAACTGCCCATATTAGCTACAGCAAATCGATCTAACCATTCATACTATCCTTTACGAATAAATCAATGGGCGAAGGCATTTCTCAAATGTATATTCGGTGATTTTATATAAAGTAATAGAACGGTCATAGAAGCAGCAAAGTTAGCCATTAAATTGTCACTTATTTCTAAAGGGAAGTACAATAATTCATCTATGGTATAACAACGGGCCATTATTTGTGCATAAGTAGGCTTAAGACATAAGGCTGCTACTTCAATATAATCCAACTTAACAATATTCATGACATGATAAATCATATTTGCATTTATGTTATAAGAAATGCACAATAAACACTATTCACGTATTTGAAAACTTTTTGGTCCCCACCGTTGTGAATCATCACAAATTATTAGGTTTATTATTAATTTAGAGCACGCCTAAATATACTCATTAACACCTGTTTGACTTTTAACGTAATACTGCCGCTCAAATTCTTCCATCTTCATTCAACAGATTCCTTGCGAGTGGAATATTGTCACAGATTTAAATATCCCACAAACTTTGGTCCACTAAGAGACATTGAACACCTCCAAAACTGATTTTGCTGAAATAATCGGGTTTAAACCATAATATATTTTCATCATAACTCATTCAATCTCATGTAAATAGACAAGCTCAATAAAAAAAGTGAAGAGTATATATAATAGAATAGCATTATATATATATATAAATATATAATCAATATAATTAAAGAAATATATATATAATCAAAGAAATATATATATAACCAAAGAAAATTTCCAATAAAAAATATCAACCTGTTGAGAATATTCAATACTGTTAAAATTATACTAAAATTATACTAAAAGTCTTCTGTTATGAACCAAAATGAACTTTCAATTTCACTTTGTGAAGATAGACACAGAAGACTTAAGACGGGAACCTTTCTTGTAATTCTGGGCAATTCGCACAATAAAAGATCATACAAAGAATTCATTCATTCAACAAAAAAAAAAAATAAAAAAAAAAAAAGAAATTAAACAGAATTTTGCCACACACATTGCAAAAAGGAGAATTAAAATTTGAAAAATAAAACCTTTTTTTTTGGCACAGAAAATAAAATTGAAATAATCTTTGATGTATTCTTAAGAATTAATAACAAGAATCAATTTCATCTTACTTAGTTTTAACAGTGCGCTACACTGTAACAGCCGGTATGTACAGTTTTATATTCAAAACAGAATTAATAACATTTTTGGCATCGCTATCAGTTACCAGCAATATTATTAAATATATTATTCTTTGAATTAGACTTTTAAATTTAATCATTTATTGAAAAATTAAAATATTATAAAATTTTTTGTAATTAAATAATTAGAAAATGTTAATAATTGCATTTTGAAATTTATTTAATTTACTAAATTAATTATTTGATTTCAAAAATAGTGTATGTATGTAATGTAGTTTTTCTTTTCTCTTAAACGCATTAGATGACTCAAAAAAACATTTCATATATTTAACAATATTGTTAAAAATGAAGTTTTCATAATATTAGTAGATAAATATTTAAAAAGTATATTAAAATAGCATTGAACATTGAACAATATTCCCTGTTCCATTATATAGGGGTATACTAACAGTTTAACATTTCGCTCGCTTATAAATAATTACAAACATAGCGTCAAAAATATACTAAGCATTTGTAAACAAATAATCAGAACGGCCTTTTATGGATCTGCATATCTTATAACAAATTTTTTTGAATTTTATTTAAAAATTTATTTATAAACAAATAATCAGTACAGCCTTTTAAAGGCCTGCATATCTTATAATAAAACTTCTAAAGCCACCACTCTACACACAATTTTTACACAAGTCGATTTCAAACGTTCAAAAGGATGGTCCAAGTATTTCAGGTCGACAGACCTACATGAAGAACTTAGAGTCGAGAGCTTTGCAAAATATATATGCGACACTGCTATATTGTCTCCATCATTATCGGTAGATTTACTGACATTCGCAGCTATGGTATCAGTGGTTTCAGAGTTCAAGTTCAGGAACACATTTAAGTAAAAGCGTTTCAATTCATAAAAAAAATAATATAAACATTAACCAAATTATTACAATAAAATTCAAGCAATGCTAATTCACTTACCTAAAAAAATTGAAGATAACTTTAACTAACTAGATAACTAGACTTTGTAAGGCTATTAAGGACAATATTAATTTTAATGTCAACTTCCTTCATCGACTACTATAAATATATTATTTATATTAATAACAATAGAATTATAAGTCAATATTTTTACCTCATTATTAGAGGATAGAACACCACCACTCTACTATTTTCTAGTGAATTACTTCCATATTCTTGGCAGAATCTTGCCTAAACCTCTGCCTATATGTCATGATAAGTATAAGGCAATGTGTAAGTAACTATGAGTTCAATAAGTATTTCTATGAGTAGATCATAGGTAAAGTTCTTAATATATCGAAAATAATATTTAAATTGTATTTATATAATTATATATAATTTAAATCTATGTTTAGAAGATTTAAAGAAAGATATTTTTTTTTACTTATTAACAATACCATTCATATGAAGCCATTACTTCATATAGCTTTAGATGAATATTAGTATTTAGTATACAAAAATAGTATTTGAAATACAAAAACGATTAAAACTACATTAAAAAAAACTTTTTCTAGTAAAGCTACGACATAAATATAATCCAATCTACTTTCTGACGTCAGAGTCATATACTAATTGCAGATATTATAACTCACAAACCGACAGTACAAATTAATTAATTCATATATTGCTAGATTATTTTTAAAACTTATATACCTAAAATTATATTTATTTATTTATTTTCAAATTTTAAGAATAAGGAACTGAACCACTAGATCCTGCGCCCTATCAACAAAATATAAAATTATGTATTATAAAGAAAATTTTTAAATAACTACATTAAAAACTAAAATGCATGAAAACACTTTAAACAATTTGGAATTAATTATTTTATTAATTTGTCAGTAATATTTGCCTACACATACATTCTCACATGACGACGTCATGGGTTTTCTTCGTATTGATTTTTTTTTTGTGAGAATCGCAATAAGATATAACACAAAATCACTTTACACTCTTTATTCTGTTTCCTAGAAATTAATTGTTTTTATAATAAATAATTAATAATCAAACAAAATTCACCAAAAACTTTATTTTTCGCTTTTAATTTAAAACTGTCTTGTCTTTTCATCATAATGTTTAAAAACTGTCAAAACTGATCGCGTGACGTATTGCATGACTGCTGTTTTTGCAATAATTTCCCTTTCAACCAAAAGGGTAATTTCCTTGCTGCACAATGGATCAAAAAAAATTGTTTGCATAAATTGACATATTGCATATATTATGGATATTTTTTCAATTGTCATATGTTTTTATCATATTTATAGATAATTACCAAAGAAGATCTTCTTTGTAGATTCTTAGTTCTAAACACGGCGCATGGTCCACAGCAAAACTTAGGGGAAAAACCCGGAGTTGTGTGTATTTGAAAACAAAATAATTTCTTTTGTAATGTGAGGAATATCAGAATAATTCATATTAATATTTAAACTGAAATGTATATACATATGTATGTATCTGAGAAATGTACGAATGGGTTTGTGTTTGTGATTTCCATGAATTTTTGCTTTCTATTTTACCATTTACTAGTAGTTCTGCAAAGGAAATCCATTAAAGTGTGGCAAATAACAATAATAAATAATAGTAATATTAGTTTTACCACTCCACAATATTTTATATATAGTTTAGAGAATTGTGTTGTAATTTTTTCAGGTTCTTAAAAGAAAAAGCACTGTTTCGACCGCCTGGAGGATCATAAACACAATGATCAGGCCAAGTACAGAAAAGTGGACCTCATCATCGGTGAAATTAAATTTATAATTTTCAACATATTGTAAAGTATTGATATAAATTTAGTTATTTCGTAATATGCAAACATTTATTAAATTATTAAAATTAATTTCAGTTAATACATCATATTCATCTTCGAATCTTGCAAATAAAAATGAATATTTACTTAACATATGTGCTTGGAAATTGCTCCAAATATATTTAATTGCTCAATATATTCGGCTTTGGTACTATGGCTTTAAGGAAAAACATATTTCGTTTCATATTTAGTCTAAATGTGACTAGATAGGGGACAAATTCAAGATTATGATGAGGAATTTTATATGGAACATATGACTACGGCTGTTGTGCTTTTGGATATTAAAAAGGAAAAACTGAAAGTGAATACACGGCCTCTTTAAAAAGGTAACATAAGTTTAAGATAGAGTGATTGCTTTAACTGAATTTTTATATAGAAAAATTTTTACGTTTAAGATAATGTAATAAGTTCTATTCAAGACAACATTATAAAATCTATGGATTAATTTCGCATATACCTAAATATTTACTTTAACATTAGAACCATTCCTTAATAAAATATGGAGAGATTAGAAAATAGTACACACAAGGTATTTTAAAATCAGTAATTCATATAATAGTAGTTATATATAATAATATAATGAAATTATTTTTAATATTTAAAGCATTATTAAATTTTAATTTTATATATATAAAAAAAAATTCCTTCATGATTCTTTTAAATGATATACAATAAGTAAATTATTTTTAAATATCAAGAAAAATACCATTGTTCGTGAGGTTATAATTCTATTCAAAAAGATTTGAAAATAATTTAAAAGCGTTCCCTATAACGTGATATAGTACCATATATGATATTGAAAAATATCCATGTGCTTCTCGTCACGAGGTGGTAACAATAATGATACTTGATTAAAATTTGTTTTCAATAAAGAAAATTATTGCTAAAATAATTTTGTTATTAATTTTTTGAGTTGTTACGTCGAAATTTTTATTAAAGTCTGTTTTGTTTTTTAAGAATGTTAACTTTTATTTCGTGCGTTATTTTTTAGTATAATTCTATACGTATTTCGGCAAATTCGCTTTTGCCTTCATCAGGAGGATTCCTAATGTTAAAAACATCTATGCAACTTACAAGCTATTTATACTTATTACAGGTCTTATAATTTAAATCTAATTGGTAGGGTTATTGTTGTTTTTGTCCTTGAGGGTGTTAGGTAAAAAATGGTGGGATGGGTTAGTTTTTGTTGTTCAGGCTTAATCATGCGCAGGTAGTTCGGTCAACTGGTTGGATTTGTTTTTTGGGATGTATTTGAAAAGCCATGATGATACGTTTCCCTTATCGCCGTTGCTAAAATATTTACAGAAGAACTGCAGATACTTTTCAATATTACCTCTTACTAACAAATGTGTACTAGTCTAAAAATATATATTGATGATTTCACATAACTTATATATATACAGAGTACGCGCCGATACTCCTCTTATTTGTTCCGCTTTCGACATTGTTTAAGACATTACAATCTTGTAGATGCGGTCAGGTATTACTAAACTAAAGTATAGATATAGATATGACAAGTTTACGATAAAATGCTGGTGTAGACTTCTAATGGTGTACTTTGTTGGGTATAGTCATTTTAAACTCCTTTAAATGGAGAGCAATGCCGAATAATTAGCACACTGGATCGACAGCTGATTCGCCAATCAGGATCATATTATATTAACATAACTGCTCAATAGCCTAGTGAAATAAATGTGAAATTATTGTGAAAATTATTCAGAATAAAGTCTTGTCTGAATTTGGCAAGTCCATTTTTCTATTTATCTTCGGTATTATTAGGCGTATGAATAAGTTTTTTTTTTGCAAAAACATCTCGAGTTTTTACTAAGAAGAATAATGGAAACAATATTCCATCATTAGTTATGATTTTCGATCATCTTCTTGGCTATGATTACCATCGAAAAAAATAGTTTGTTTTTGATGCGATCTACTTATCAAACCATAATTGATTTCTGTGTATTTAGTGTAGTGTTAGTCTTAAAGAGCGCTTTGCATAGATTGAAACAAGTTGCAACATCTGCATCTACATTTGTAGTTGGGCTGACACTTTTCCAACTCCTCTATCTACAAGTCTTCTCACATCGAGAAGACACATCACACTTTTTATTATCCCTATCCCTATCTTCCCCCATAAAAATAACACAATCAATATATGGTATGTATGCCATCGCTTATTTATTTAAGTTTTTTCTGTTGTGATTAAATAGCTCCAATGACCAACAACACTGTTGTCCGGACTTTGCCAAAGGCGATGTGCTGAAGGCATGGATTGATAACCACCAAGGTGGATATGGGTCCATGAAGGTGACGGCACTTCAATTGAAGGTCTGGATGCCATACAAATAAAACAATCAATATGAGGTACAAGCCTCCACAAAAAAATTCGACATGTTTAAATGCAATAAAACATATATACAAGACTCGTCTGAAATAAGTTTATTATAACTTTTATTAATTTGTAGAAAAAATAAGATATTGACGGACCTGTTGTATCTGTGAAGGGAGTGACACAAAACCAAAATCATAATGAAATTTATAGAAAAACAATTAAATTGAATTTATTTACAAACTAAACTAAACCAAAATCTCACCTTGTAAGCTATACACATATTCATTTATAAACTTGCAATTCTGTTCATGCAATTGTTTAGATATATTTTCGTACATTCGTATCTGCATCTGCAGCATCCAATTTAGAAATGAATAGATTTTAGCATTCGGTGCGGCTGGTGGTGCTGTTACCTGTTGCAAATTTACCTGTTGCCGTTGGCGCACATTGTCATATCTGCTATTGTTGCAACAACAATAAGACATCTCTATCTTTGTTAGCACACGGGACTTGTTTTGTCTATTTGCGTGTGAATTTGTTATGAAAGTGTATGATATTTAAAAAAATAAAAAAAAAAAACCTAAACAAACAAAAAATCTAGAAAAATTAATAAGAAAAACAATTTTTTGGTCAAGAAAAAAATTGAACTGAAATTGCACACATTTTCTCTTATATTATTATTATTATTATTATTATTATTATTTTTTATTTCTTTCGTTGAAGTAAAAACGTTTCTGGCCAAATTCAAAATCAGTAGCTCGTGTAGGCGTGCACATAATATATTTTTATTAAGGAATTCGTTTAACAAGCCGCAACCACCTTTAAATATTTAACAAGAAAAATAAAGGCAGAAATTCAGATAAAAGCAGTTACGGATCTCAACTTGCCGCCCTTTAAACATATGAAAAATGTGCCAAATTACACTTTCGAACAATGCGTGTGTTGTGATTTCTTGATATAATGAGACCTCCTGGTTTGGCTTGCACATACTCGAATCTCTGCCTTAATTGGTTACAAAGTGATTTGAAGTGGTCGCGGATTTTTTAATCATATTTTCATTCAACCGTCACATTTTAGGGAAGTATAAACTTTAAAGAAATTTTTAAATTTTTAATACATATTTACTCATATTTTCGACACCCACTGTAGTTTACACATCATTTTCACTTTATAAAGGTACGGTCTTTTAGAAGAACAAGAATCGTTTGTAAGAAATACTTAAGGTTATAGAGTAAACGCTTCTAGACATATATAATAAATTAATGTACTGCTTATAGAAATAAAAAAAATTATTATCAACTATTGTTAGTAGTAGTAGTAGTGGTAACATACATAGCTTTATTTTACTTCATTTTAAATACTTAACATGGAATTTTATAACAATTATATTATACATATAAACCTTACTGCTATGGCATTTGCCAGTCAACTACTATTATTGTAGCTGAACATGAGCTAATATTAAGTTAGTTTCGGTTGAAAGGGTAGTCTTATACTCAACACCTACTTAAGCTCAAATAATAGCCGGTTGTAGTGAAATCTCCCTACGGTGAAAGGGTTAGAATATTTCCGAGGTTTGGCATGACGACTTGAATTATGGCGTCATTGCGACACACTATCATTTAAAATGATAGTGAATGAGATTCACTTGCGACACCCGATCGGAAGTGTATATCTGGTAGCAAGGGGATCAGTGCCCGCAGCTTCGGCTGTTCTGAACAATCGAGGCTGCCAGTGTCGTGGTGACTGTGGTTAAATCAAGCTTCATTCGGCGTTGAACTGCGTATTCACAACGATTGCTGTGACATAAAGATCAGCAGAGGTATTGGTAGGCTTCGTTCCTTACCAAGGGGTAAGTTAATGAAGTTATATGAAACATATAATTGAAGTTAATGCTAGAAGAAATTTCTTAGAATTTCCAATGGGACGTTTATCGGCGCATTATCTTGATACGTGTGTTTTTAGAAAACCGTGGACTTGAGCTTACCAGGCAGGTATTTATTTATCGTTTTCTTGTTCGAGTACCAGCACTTTTGGTAATATCATCTACTATTTCGATTAGCTGCTATCGATTGGCGGCTAGACTCTCTATGTCTTCCCTGATTTTTAGAATATTTTTGTACTTAATATGGTATGGAGTTATTGCTTTTAACGTTGTTTGGTTTTGTATATACATATTTATCTAGGGATTTGATTTCTGTTTCAGTGCAAGCTAACTCTGCGGTTTTCCTCATTATTATGTTGAAGCTGTTTTGAGCTAGTGCACTTAAGCACTTATACTCTTTTTTTTAACTCAAGTTAATTTCAAAACTCCACTTTACACCTTGACTAGATTATTGTTTATCACTTCATCAGACTAAACAATAATTGACCTCAGATCTGCATACCTCCCTGAGGAGCCTGTAACCATTTTGAGATTCTGAGATTTGATAACGCGGTGTTGGTAAATCTGTCAGTTTTCGCAAATAATTTCAGGGCTCTATCCTTTATGTATTTTTTGATGGGATCAATCTTAATGTCCCTAAGGATGTCATTCATCTTAATGTACTATGGAACTTTGAAAATTATTCTCAAAGCCTGGCTTTGTGCAATTTCTAGCTAGTGAATAGCAGTGTTTGAAGCTTTGCTAAACGCTACACAACCATATAGAAGTGACAAGATAATAATTATAATATTACTGATTAAATTTACTAGTAACAAACTATAAGGCTTAGCTATTTATAATTAGTTACAGTTTGGAGATCATATGTTCCAGACGAAGTTAATGACATAATGAAGACGATACTATGTAGTCAATATATTGTTTGATATTAACACAGAACAACTACTTTATATATAAATTTATAGCAGATTACTACTAATTCTAATTCCTTAAGAAAATTTAATGTCGATACTACGTTTACATTGCATTGTTAACATATGTATCTGAATAAAGCCTTTTAATTACTTTAATGTAAATTGACACCAATTTTGTTATATTTTTAATTAATAGCGTTTATTGAAAATACTTTTACTTCAGTTCATTTCTGAATACTCATTTGGCATTCTTGACTTTCAAATTGCAAATTTTTTCCACTTCATTAATCGAGGTATACCTGAAAACTATCTGAACATGAAGAGTATATAAATGTTGTGCTATCATTTTGATTAGTTTTTTTTTGTAAATAAATTTCTTGTATTATTGCTTATTCTTACGAAATGAAAAAGTAAAACTGTCTTTTTATCTTTTTCTTTCTGCGAAACACAATAGCGAAATAAAAATCGTTAAGGTGCAGAAAATAATAATTACTTTTATCTTCATTTTTCTCTGTCATTACAATTGTTAGTATCTTTAAAAGTAAAACCACTGCTGCGCTTACCAGATACACTTGAAATTGCTTTTGTATGCCTCAACTTTACAGGTGGTCCCTTTTGTATCTATCAGATGAAAATAATAGAAAACTCATAATCATTTTTGTAAGTTTTTGCCAAATGTTTGCTTTGCAATTTATTTTTTTTTTCTACTTTTTTTTAATTTATTTTTTTTTTTTTAAATTTTTTTTTTGCAATTTTTGTGGGTGAAAGCAAATTTAATCCTCTTAAATTTTCATACCAAAGATTTTGTTTAACTTATTTAGTTGCAATAATTTATTTATAATCTTTTTGTTGTTATGTGCTTCGTTTTTTATTCAGTTTTCTTATTTAAACAATAAAAAAAAAAGCAAAATGAGTATATGTTTGATTTGGATATTTTATCATATTATTTTGAAAGACGATCTTTGTTTTCAGAGCTACAAGTTATTAACTATGTGTTAAGATACTTTTTAACTATCTGGAGTTGGATATCTATCTGAAGTTCTGGAGTTCTGCGTTGGAAAAGCACAAAGACTAACTACTTTGGATGTTTCAGAAATTCGAAATAGTCCGCTTTTAGTATATTTAAATCTTAAATATAATAAATGATCTCCGGTTATGAGAGACAAAACGATAAAAATAAACTAACTATGGAAGCCATAAAGTTTTACAAGAAATTGAAAAAAAGCTTTAAAATAAGCTCTTATAATCAGGCATTAAAAATATATTCTTATTTATAGAATATATTAAAAAGGTTACCAGAAAAAAAAACTAGCAATAAATAAGATATATGTTAATAATAATTCATGGGTTTCTTGTGTATTTCCGACGTCTCAAGTGACATGTTCTGTCACTTGAGACGTCGAATCTTCAAAATTAGTCGATAATAAAATAATCTTCTAATAATTATTTCTATAATTAAAACAGTAAAAAAGTCAAAAAATTTTCAACCAAATCAAAATTTATTAAAACTAAAATTTAGAGTCCGAAAGTTACCCAAAATCATTTGTAAAAAATAAAATCCATAATACTAAATAATGTCTAATCCGTAATCGGTGGACATATATGCAGCTGTCATATTCCATAATACAAATAAAATCCATAATACTAAAGAATATCTAATCCGTAATCGGCGGACATATATTCAAATGTCATATTCCATAATATTTTGCCTCACTAACTTTCTTCCTTTGCGTATTTCTTCAGTACAGAGTGTGGCTAAATTTTTAGAAAAAAAAAAAACTGTTAGGAAAATTAAAATTTATTAATTCACTGTATTTACACACCATTTGAAGACATTCCTTTTTCATTATAAAATCATCAAAACAATAAAAAAATACTCCAGCAGGTGCGCCATTATACTCATATCTTGCAAACTTCATAACAGTTTTGCAAAGCGATTTCCGATCTAAAAAATATTCTTTAGAGTCGATATCCAAAAATTTTTTGGAAAAATAAAATATCAAAAAACATCTAACAGAAATTATTTTATGGTTCATCGGTCTGCGAATGCTTGTGTTTCACAGAAGTTAGGATATTTAAACATGAAGAAGATTACTTTGGATGAATGAAGTTATTACTAAGAGACATAATTAGTCAAGTAATTGTATATCTGATATTAAGTCAAATTTACTTCAAAAACGGTCAATAATTGTTTGTTAAATGTAATCATTGATTAATTACAAATAGTATTAAAGTATAGATAGTAAAACTTATAAATATGTATCAGATGCAAATTTGGCGAAGTGATCAAAACTACAACTAAGTGTTCTTATAGAAAGCCCGGGTCTACGTCCCGAAGCCACTCGTCGTCAGCCGAGCCACTTCACAAGTAGGTCCCAGTGGGTTATAACACCAACAACAAGTCAGTATTTTGATTGCCAGGTAGATGTTTTAGAGTTAAAATGCAAAATAAAACTAAATCTGAGTACTTTGAAAGAAAGCATCAGAAAGATGGATATTCAGTAGTATACGAAGCAGTTATTATATTATAATCATATAAAATTTTAAATATAATTTGTTCACAAGTTAACCATTAAAGCATAATCTTATGCAACCAACATTCAAACAAACTTCACTTTTTTAAAATTTGATATCCATGAACTTATGGTTAAATTATCATATTATCATTATCATATTATCCAAAGTCGCCAGTAGGTTATAATAAAACTTATTTAAAAGTTTGATGTTGTAAAATATATAAGACTGATTTGCATACCATTATTATCGCCTTGTATATACATTCCTTACTGAAAAGTACCCATGACCCATATCCATACCCAAATATACTCACTTTGCGTTGGCCATATTGGGCTAAAACCATTGCAGTTTAAGTAATACATCTGTGTCGGTTCCATTTCTAGTTCATCAGAGTGTCGTTACAAAGATTGATGGATCTTTACCAATTCATATCTCATCGCTTTTCACATTAAAATAGCATAGATAGTGTCCGTTAACTCCATGTAAGTTGTAATATTCTTAACAAACCACTTTAATATAAAATAACAGAAGAAAATCGTCATTGTTTTAATAAAAGAAATGAAAATAACTTAGATTAGATTTAGTTTTCAACTGAAGTTATGGAAAAAAGATAATCAAGATAAATACATTATAGATAAGTGCAATTATTGACTTTTATTCACCTACCATTTATATGGTATCTATTTTTCCAGTGAAAAAAAGCGGATCTGATTTGCACTCTGAACAGATGTTTGTGTTCATAATTATTCACTTTTTACTATGGCATATTAGTTCCGAATAAAATATGAATAGGTGGTCATAAAATATAAAATTTTCCTAATAACACTAAGTATCGCATGCAAGTGATCGACGCAGGAATTTCAAATCATTACAGTTTGTCACTTCTCTCTGTAGAACCTTTTCTATTTTAGACCAGACATAAAAGTTTTATATATCAGAATGTAGTGTGAATATAATGTATAATTAAAAAATATTATTACATTATTCATAAAAATACATAATTATACTCACTTTGATTTATTACATCTCATTTTTTAATATTTTTTTGGAAAGAACACGTTTCAGTTTTTATTTCCAAAAAATAGATTTTTCAGAAATCCACAAACAGATGACTTCTTAACAGGTTCTGATGCAGAAGGTGTGGGTTCGTTGGCTGGGGCACCGCTATTGTTTTCTTGAGCTAAGGCCTAAATTGAGACAAAATAGACAAAGTTTTCATTTTCGAGATATTATATACATAACATATGAAAATATATTAGCAAATAAAATTGGTTAAAATAATATTGAATAAAAGATTGTTATTGACATATTGATTTGTAAAATGTGAAGGTGGCTTAAGTTCATTATTTCACATATGGAAATGACTAAAATCTGACCTTTGCAAATATCGTTAAAATTTCTACTAATTATGGTAACTTATAGAAATTTTATAATCCATTGAATTAGTGATTGTTTTATAGATGTGGAACTTTGAATTGAACTTTTCATTTATATTCCATTAGCATGAAAGTCTGGTTAGATGACGATTCTAAATGGGTTGATTTCCTTCGCTTTGTATGAGAAGTCGCGGTTCATGCATAATATCTTCAGAACTTCTACCTTTGAGGTGATTTTTTGCGTCTGTCACACTGATAATATCTCATCCGAAGCCATTATTTATGCTTAAAGCTGCCACTTAAACATAACCTTATTTTTGATTTGTCAAATATCAAATGCAGGGACCCACATATCGCTATAGTATTTTCTAAGTATAGCATGTGTAAGACACTTTCAAAATGTCAATTATGCAATTCATAGTTAATAGCTCTGGAGAAAATATAAGCACATTGCATACGATTTGAAATCGGAATATAGTGCACAGACTCGTAATTTAAGGTATAACACATTTATTGTATTAATAATAAACTTAAGCATTTAATTACCTCTGCTCTCTCCTGCTCTTCCTGCAATCGCTCTTGTTCCCGCATTTTCATATAAATAATATGTTTTCTGACCATCGACAACCGGCGCGCCATTATGTTTTATTTTTCTTAGACAGAACTGACATTAAATTTTGAAAGAAAAGTAAATATTTAATAGCCAAAGAGAATTTGAGTTATGGTGTTGAAAAAATATATATATGATTTTTACATTAAATTTCTTTTACTATTTAAACAAACTCAAATATTTGAAAATATTCGGCCTACTGATTTGTTTTTCAATTCAATACTGGAATATTTTACATATTATTTACATTATATATCATCACTACAACTTGACATTCGTTTTCATCCCATCTCCAGAAATCTGTTCAGTTCAGTCATTGACCGATGCTTTAAAATTGAGTTCAAATTAAAAATATTAATTCCAGTTGAGAATTGAAGTACCTCTGAAATTATGAGATGTCATAGCATTCTTTTTTAATCCAGTAGTGTTGATTCTCGGGAATAACTGAGCGTCACCTCTTTCTACTTACCCATACCCATATCAAAAGTAAGATAAAGTTATAAACTAAGATTTACTATTTTTTACTTTAAAGATCTAAAAGCTTTCGACATTTACCAAAAAAGTGAAATGAAAAGATGACAAAGATGTACCTTTACGGTGGTATTGTCAAAAGAATCAATTATCCCGGCATAATCATAATTAAATAAATAAATGAAAACAAATAATAAAATTTCTGATCAAAATACCGTATAGAAGAATGAATGAAGTACACTTTTATATTTAAATAAGCGATTATTTCGTTTCACACTAATGTTTAAATCTGGGGTTTAAGCAAACTATGCAATTTCGGGATTATTTCCGATTTAGAGAGGCGACCGCTTACTAAGCCAAGCTTACTTTCTACTATTCGAATAATTGAGAAGAACTCATCTATGAAAATCAGGATAAAAGTTATCAAACGAAGTGTTCACTGGGTAAATTATCAGCTTCCTAAAAAATATGTAAAGACTATATTCTATAAAGACTTTCACTTTACTTAGCTTTGTCTGCATATAGAAAAAGTTCCAGTCCAATGTAGTTATGAAACCAGATGTCCATCAAAGGAACATTTTTATATTGACTTTAATTTTTATTATTGGCCGTAAATTTTATTCTTTCTAAAAAGAACGGAACATGATCCTCCATAGATCGTAGGCGAGACGTATGTTCATTGGATATAAAGCTTATGAGTAAAATAACTGAAATTCTCGTTAATTCAATCATTTAATATTATCATTTTGATCAGTTCTTATTTATTTAGAATTATCTTATTAAAAAAAGTAGAGATATATCAATAACTTACTTACGTTTTAGCAGCTTCGTATCTAATTTGCTTGGAATTTGGAAGATATTTGGTTTATTACATTCTCTACATTCAATTTATTAAAACCACTGAGGAGGAATGGAGTTTTCTTTTCTTGCAGATTCTAAACAAAAAGAGAAAGTTTAATCAATAACTTAATTATGATATGAACTCAGAAAGTGTGATGTCAATATCGATGTGAAGCCTTCCACAATCTTTCCACTGGGTTGTGAAGAAGGTGTGTTTAGATGTAACGACTGATAATATATCATTAAATATATGGCGGGCTATTATTATTATTTTTTGAAAACTAAACCTATTTAGAAGTGACTGTAATGCTATACGCACATATAGGTATATATGTACTTTTTTTTTGAATGATTATTGAAACAGGCATGACTTACAGTAAATGCAGTCAATTCATTTCAATCTCTTTTTCTAACTATCAGATACTAATAGTGACTTTAAGTATAAAATTGCAATTGTTTCAAATAAGAAATCGCACAAGAACCCATTTTCCTAATCTTGAATAATCATAAATATTATAAAATCGCGGATTACCTGGTGAGAGAGTGCTGATTTTGTATTATAATAATTAGTTATATAGCGAATTTGTGACTCCAACACTTGAAGTTTTGTATACATGATTCAATTAATTTTTTTTTCTCAAAATTCCACTAAAATTTTGACTGTAAAAGTTTTTATTACTTTTACTATAAATAAATAAAATATTTGATTTTAATATTAAACTTTCATATCATTAATTCACAAATAATAACACATTCAAGTCAATGATTACTTAGTTTTTAAAACAAAATTTTAATTTAATTTTTATTTATTTCGAATGATGTCTGGAACTAAGTTCAATTATGAATAAGCCACAGAGGAAAGAATGTCGAAGCAAATGCATTGAGAAGTCAACTGTCATGAAAAGAGTTAATAATACTTAATATTTCATCTATTTGATAGTACTATTATGAGAGCTCTTAATGAATCTAAACAGCCCATCGTCTAGTCATTGAGACTTTTGACATTGGATGTATGCATGTATATTTTGAATCAGTATATGTGGAGAAAAAAATAAGGATACCATGGCTTTTAGACTATGGAATATGGAATAACTGATTTAATTTGGGAAACGAGTTCTTTAGAATAAATTCTCATTTTCTCACTCGTCGAGACGTGTGTTACTGTCAAAACTATTGACACATTGCCATCTTCAGATTTTTCAATAGAGTCCTGCACTCTATATATCAAAGTACAACTAAAATTCCAATTAATGACATAAAGTACGAGAAATTCCTCTTCCTTATTTGAAATAATTACATCCTCATTTAATTTAATTAAACGAATTAAATCATTCTTGTTTCGCTTACGATAACGTCTTCTTCTTTGTTTGATGGAAGGCGAGTTAGTATATATCTCTTAATATTACACAGTTGTCAAGATGTCTGAAAGGCTGTTTTAAACTTATTAAGAATTATTTGATGGGTGAAAGATTAGGACATGTACATATATATATATATTATGCAAAATAGAGAAACAAATCGGATTACTACGTATATATGAAACTCTACATTTGGATATCATGATTTTTGTAAACACTTAGTTGCTTAGCTGAATCTACAAATGCGTTCACGAATCTTTTATTCACTAATTGCATGGACTGCGATATTATTTGGATCATATGACCCAGATTAGATGTAAGAAGACTTAAATATCTTTTATGCTCATTTCAACGGTGATCCATTCTGACAAGCGGACTATGTAGGAGTTACAATTGTGAATAGGAGATGCAATCTATCCAGCCTTTTCTTCATCTTCAACATCTGGGAAGCCGTCTTTTTACTTGGTTGACTTTATCAAGAAGACAATGACAATGATTTCAAATGATTTAAGGAGCTATATTGAAAACAATTATTGGTAGCGGGTCTCCCCTAATATTTTCAATATCATAACAATCATGAATAGATGGCTTCAAGTAAGAATGTTTCACATGTTCTTCCAATAAAATCTAACACAACCTAATATACCATATGTGTTCATTGTTAGTATGTGAGCTGTTCTTATTTGTAAGAAATAAACTAACTTGTGGAATGATTTAAAAGAAATGTGTTCAAATCTTTGATTATATCTCACAACACCAAATCAAAAATTTGTTATTGTTAATACACAACACACTTCCGATTTCTTTACACCGTAATGAAACTTCTATTAAGATTTTTTTTATAGAATGAACTGCGTATGATATATAAAGTCCAATACATTCTGTCTACTTATTATAAATTTATTAACATTATATGATATAGTCAGATTTTTATTACATATTTATCATTACTAATAATTTTAAATAATAAAATTCTTAAAAATCCAATTCCTAATGAGCGTGCAGACATTCAATTTTTATGTCTCTTACATATCAATTAGTTCCACCACATATCTTCAAATAATTATATTATGGTGCTAAGTGTGATATAGGTGCTGAAAAAAAAATTGCTAGATTGGTAAAAGTTTGTTGTTTCACAGTATTCACGTACCGTTTAAAGCCATCACTCCTTTCTAATAAAACCACCAAGATAAAAGTTAGAACACTCCATCAAATCGGCTATGGTGGTCTATTATACTACAGGTCCATCATGCTGTCACATCTTGAAAAATACTTAATAGTTCTGCAGTGCGTTTTCCAGTCTTAAAAAAGTTTGTTTAAATCAATATACCAAATAATAATGTATATATTGAAAGTGTATATATGTATGTTAAAAACACCTAGGTAATACTACATATTCATAGCTTATGAATATGTGAGTCTTTAAAGCACTAAATGTTAGAGCATATAAAGATAAAAAGAATTTGATCATAGTTATTTTGTGATAGTTCCTCTTGGATTCATATATCAGTTAATTGAAGCTATAGATACTATAGGTATAGGTATAGGTACTCGTTGAACGCAATAGTAGGATTTTTATTAGCAGACGGATATTTGAGAGTTGACATGCAAAGAAAAACTAAAAGATAAACTTATACATCCAGTATTTAAATACATTTCGATAAGACTTCTATAAATTGAAATACATGAGTATGTGGTCACGTCTATTAAATCATTTTAAGCAAGTATTTTATAGATATCTACACTCTTTATCACATTATATAGCCGGGCTTGTTAGTTATATTATTGTTTCTAGTTTTAAATTATCAAGTGAATAATGGCTAAGATTATTGAAATATAAAATACATGTGTCTGATTCGCATACCAATATTATCGTCTTGTATGTACGGGCCTTCTCGATCAATATCCATGATGTTGAGAACATCAAACCTAATATATAAAAGTTAATGACGGTAATATGAATTTAATTATACTTACCTTGTGTTGACAATATTAGATTGATACCACTGGAGTTTTAGTAACTATACTAATACTTCTTCATGCAATACAGTTACTAATAAATTTCTTCACGTAATGCAGTTAGGGCAATGTGCCATGCTTAGAATAGTATTCTACTGTTAGTTGATTGTGCTTATCATTTAAGATATATCTTAAATGAAATTACATATTTCGAAACATTTTCTACAGTAGAAGTAATCCTTTTTATGAATCAAATACATGTGCATGCTTGTTTAATAAAGTATCGTCACAAAGATTGTCGCAATGGATCTCATCAAATGAGACCTCGTCGCTCGTCGTTCTGGAATGGCATGAACAGCGTCAAATAACTAAACGTGAGTTATAATATTTGTTAACAAAACACTTTAATATGAGCAAATATCAGTCCTTTAACTGAAAAGTTACGCTAGGAAGATAATTGAGATAAGTATATTATAGATGAGTATTATTATTGAATTTAAATTCACATACCATTTATTTAGCATCCATTTTTACATTCCAGAAAAACGAATCTGATTTTCACTGTGAATATATGTTTGTTCGCACGATTATTCTCTTTCTCTATCCAATGATATTAGCTCCGAATGAAATACGATTATAAAGTAATAACACATTGTATGTTCCTAATGACAATACGTATCGTATGCAAGTGATCTATGCAGAACCTTTTCAATCCAAGTCCAGAGACAAGAATTTTATATGTTAGAAGAAGTTTTTCAACTTAAAGTTCTAAAAGCTTATCATCTGGATAAAATTTACAAAGCGTTACTTGTTTTGTTAAGAGCTCGTAACTGAACCAAAAGAATCATATTTGACTGCTGACTAATATACTGTCATATATAAGCTAACTATTTCAAAGATATTCAAATGGTTCCAAACGGAATATTTTGGACCCAGCCATATTAAGATATCTAAAATGTTTTCTGAATTAATGGAATGTCTCATTACTAAATCATTTTCAGTTTTTATTTCCAAAAAATAGATTTTTCAAAAATCCACAAACAGATGACTTCTTAACAGGTTCTGATGCAGAAGGTGTGGGTTCGTTGGCTGGTGCACCGCTATTGTTTTCTTGAGCTAAGGCCTAAATTGAGACAAAATAGACAAAGTTTTCATTTTAGAGATATTACATAAATATATATAATAACATATGAGAATATATTAGCAAGTAAAGTTGGTTAAAATAATATTGAATAAAAGATTGTTATTGACATATTGATTTGTAAAATGTGAAGGTGGCTTAAGTTCATTATTTCACATATGAAAATGACTAAAATCTGACCTTTATGAATATCGTTAAAATTTCTACTAATCAACTTATAAAAATTTTATAATCCATTAAATTAGTGATTGTTTTATAGATGTGGAACTTTGAATTGAAGTTTTCATTTATATTGGATAAGCATGAAAATCTGGTTAGATGAGGATTCGAACTGGGTTGATTTCCTTCGCTTTGTATGAGAAGTCGCGGTTCATGCATAATATCTTTAGAACTTCTACCTTTAAGGTGATTTTTTGCGTCTGTCACACTGAAAATATCTCATCCGAGCCCATTATTTATGCTTAAGTCGAATTCGGTGCATAAAGCTGCCACTTAAACATAACCTTATTTTTGATTTGTCAAATATCAAATGCAGCGACCCACATATCGCTACAGTATTTTCCAAGTATAGCATGTGTAAGACACTTTCAAGATGTCAATTATGCAATTCATAGTTAATAGCTCTGGAGAAGATATAAGCACATTGCACCCGATTTGCATAAAATGAAAGTTAAAATAAAACATCTTACGAAAATCGGAATATAGTGCACAGGCTCGTAATTTAAGGTATAACACATTCGTTGTATTAATTATAAACTAAAGCTTTTAATTACCTCTGCTCTCTCCTGCTCTTCCTGCAAACGCTCCTGTTCCCGCATTTTCATATAAATAATATGTTTTCTGACCATCGACAACCGGCGCGCCATTATGTTTTATTTTTCTTAGACAGAACTGACATTAAATTTTGAAAGAAAAAATTATATTTAATAGCCAAAGAGAATTTGAGTTAAGTTATTGAAAAAATATATATATATGATTTGTATATTAAATTTTCTTTACTATGTAAAAATTTGAAATGTTTGGCCTACTGACTTGATTTTTAATACTAGAAATTCTTGAATATGTAATAATTTTTATTGTACAATTCTTGGGTAGAAAGTTTTATACCTACCAAAAATCCAGATACGGCATATTTTTATCTTTGTATCGGCAAAGTTGTTGTTATATATGTATATACATATATGTTATATATTGTATATTATATGTTGGTTATAATAAAATCAAATCAAAGTAAATAAAAAGTGTTATTGAAATGTGGTTAAGAACTTACAATGTTGTTAGAAGATGTATGTAGTCAAATCTCTAGATTTTAGTATACGGTGTCTCATGCTTTAATATTAAATATTTAAATTTAAATATTTTACTATTTCATGAAAATAAATAGATTTTAGTTATTGAAAACCGACTGTAAGACTTGGCTTTTATCGCATGAGCTCTTTATACGCGATGACAGAATTTCCACCTCTGTCCAAGTAACGCATAGGTGTCG